>NC_042615.1:415750204-416050448 GCF_901001135.1 Rhinatrema bivittatum
AACAGGAGGGATCCCTCAATGGGCATTCTCGTGAGGCGTGTCTTGGAGGAGGAGTCGGCCGACCAATTACATAGCCAGAGCTGTCTCCTGGCCGCCACTGAGGATGACACTCCTTTGGCTGCCGTACGGACTAAGTCGGAGGCTGCATCAGTGAGGAACGAGAGAGCTGATTCCATTTCTTCTCCCGGGGTGGTGTTCCTAGCCTGTGATAAACAGGAACGTGTCACCACGGTGCAGCAGGTCGCAATTCGTAGGGACATGGCTGCCACCTCAAAGGCTTGTTTCAGAATGGTGTCCATGCGCCGGTCATGTGTATCCCTGAGGGCCCTGGTGGTGCGCTTCACAATTGCGCTAAGTATGGCATCTACCTGGGGGCACGCCAGCTTCTCCTTGGTTGCCAGGTCTAAGGGGTACATGCCAGCCAAGGCCCGACCCCCTTTGAATGAGGCCTCTGGCGTATTCCATTCCAGATCGATTAACTGCTGAGCTGCTTGTAGGAGGGGAAAATGGTGAGTTGTTTGGCGCAGGCCCTCTAACAGGGGCGGGGTTCATTCTAGGTTCCCCTGGAGTGTCATGGCCCGGGAAAGCCAGTTCCGACAGGCATTGAGAGATCAGGCCTGGGAGATCCTCTTTCAGAAAGAAGCGCCTCATGGTCCGATATGGTTCAATCCCCGAGGGAAGTTCTCCCTCCTCGGGGGACTCGTCGTCTTCCTCAGGGCAATAGGAATCCCCATAAGTGGGGGTTCCGGGTGGCGCGTGGCCGTGCCTAGGCCTTGAGGGTCCAGGGGCCGGGTCATCCGGTACATATGGACCTGCTCAGGGAGCAGCCTGCATTGTGACAAAGGCATGAATCCCCTTGAATAATTCCACCCAGGAGAGCGAAGCAGGATCTGGTCTGAGAGGTACCAGGTCCCTCGGGTTCCCTGGCTGCTCACTGCTGCCTGCTAGGTCCGGGGTGTTCCCTGAGGAACTGGCAAGTACGCTGGGCTGCGACCTGTCCTGGCCTGGAACTCCTAGGGCCTCTTCACATTGGGCACATAGGGAGTCTGCTTCCTCGCTCTGTGTGGCTCTAAGGTTGCATGCCGAGCAGAGGCTCATGCCTGATGCTGGAGGGGCCGGCTCTGCCGACGCATGGGCTCTCTTACGCTCCATGTGCGCCTAGGAACGGACGCTTATCAGCGGGCGCCTATGAACTCGCGCCTAACAGCGCGCGCGTAGCAACAGGCACCTATTGCGCGGTGACAAACCAGGCAGGAAAATGGCGACCTCCGTGGTGGATTGCCACCTAGGCAGACTCTGCTAATCCTCGCTTCCTCGGAGACCAACAAGTAAAGATGTACGCCTTACCTTATCTTCGGTGCTTCCCGGTTGCGACCCGGGCGGTCTCCGGCTGCGGGGGGAGAGGGTGAGTACCATCATCGCCGCGCTCGAGGAAGTGCACCCGCTGCTCTGGGCCGCGCCCGAACTCATCTCGCTCAGGGGCCAAGTCCACGCCGGGACCGAGGCTGCCTCTATGCCGCGCCCGAGCCCTTCTCACTCGGGGGCTAGGTCCCTGCCGCGAGCCGGCCACGGACCGAGGCACTTACCTCCGAGGGACCACGGAAATCGCCTCGGGAAACTCAACTGGGGGAGGGACCGACTGGTATCACCGCAGGAGTGCAGGGCTCGTCTTCAGGTAGGTTTTTGCTATGAATTTAGTCGTGTAGAATTTGGAAACACGCTCAGCGAGCGTGAGGTAGCTCCAAACTGCTTTGGAGATGGAAATTACTGAATTGCTGCACTTCCTGCGAGGGTATATGTACCCGTGCTGACGTCAGATCCGTCTCCAACTGCTAGCACGAGCACGCTATACCCACTTGTTTTGAGTCCATCTGCTACACGCTAGGAAAGGTTTAATTTTACAATCATTTCCTTCCTGAAAGAGTAATCTGAACTAGTGAGAGATTATATCTAAGCTGTAACTAGGCCAGGCAAGAGGAAGATAGGGCTGCTTTAAGAACCCCATCCCAAAGGCTCAGTCTGCCTTAGCTTCTATATCTAGCCTGAAAAATCTTGAAAAGGAGTGCAAGGACAACCAGGTGGCCACCTTGCAAATTTCATTTGGGGACATCAGACGCTTCTGCTCATGATGATACCTGAGCCTCTGTAGAATGCACCCTGAGTTCTGCGAGTACCTGGGACCATTTGAGTAGATAAGCTAATGCAACTGCATCCTTGATCCAACTAGTTATCATGGCCTTAGATGCTGCCTCTCCTTTTCTTAGTCCTCCAAACAGTATGAACAACTTATCAGTTTTCTGGAAGGTATTTGTGACTTTCAGGTATCTTAGTACTATATGCATCTCCTGCCATCCTTCTGATCCTTGCTATTTCTGAACACTGGGAGAAACATGGATTTACATGAAAAGGAGAAACCATCTTTGACCGAAAGGAGGGTGACAACGTCTCTTCAAAACACCAAATATGGATGTTGCATGTAAGGGCTTGTGGTTCTGAGATATATCTAGCTGAACAAATGGTGACCAGGAAGGTCATCTTTAAGGAGAAAACCTTTAGGGATGTGTGTCTTATTAGTTGAAAGGAAGGGCCTGCAAGAACTTCCAGCACCAAGATAAAATCTCACAAAGGGGGAGAGGGGCAAGATGGCGTCCTGAACGGGTGCACGGAAGAGAGCTCCTCTGACTTGTAACAATTTCCTAACAATGCCTCCGAAACGAAAGGGAAAGGTGAGGGTTTTTCCCTCTATACCTACCCAGCTAACCGAGCAAGCTCTTATAACATCCTTCCTTGCCCAGGGAGTTGCACAAAACGAGGCGGTGAATCCCGTTGTGAAAACGCCGGGAGGAGAGGCGTTCTCACCTGGGACCGAGGTTTCCCTCAGCCCCCCCGATACACGTCCACCGGCAGCCAGAGGAACTTCGACCCCGGACGCTCAGCAACCGACGCGGACCGATGAGGTCACAGCAGAAGGAGTGCTGGGAGAAGCGACGGAGAGTCTCGAAGAATCAGGAAATGGAGGAACTTCAGCGAGGGGAGAGATTTCAACCCAAGCAGAAAATGTACTGACATCTACAATTCCTGATCTGACCCCCATAACATCTGGGACTCCTGAACCTCTGGTAAGGCCAACGGTCGTTACCCTTGAAAATCTATGGGAACTCTCTGCGGGGCTAACACTTGCGGTACGTGACTGTAATGCCAAACTGGATAATTTTGCCTCTCAAATTAATACTAAAATATCGGCTCAGGATAATACCTTGACACAGCTTCAGACTGCGGTGGGAAAAGTAGATACTGAAATTACAAAAATTAAAGAATTTAATATGGCTACCATCCAAGATAGAGCTGCCCTCTCCAGAAGACTAGAACTGTTGGAAAATTGGAATCGTCGTTTAAATTTAAGACTTATTAATTTTCCTAGAGTCATGGGAGAAATGCCTAACATCACTTTAAAAAGATATTTTGCTGAGGTGCTTTTACTATCGGAACATCAATTTCCTCTAATAAATAAAGCATATTTTCTTCTGAATCGTTCAAATCAACAGGCAGCACCCCCCATGGACTTACAGAACCTCACTGATTTCCTTGAATCTTCTGCCATTGAGATTATAGATTATTCCACATTATTAGTCTCCTTGATAATGGAACAAGATGTGAGCAGGTTAATGGTTGCTTATTTCAAGAATTTAAATACGTTGTTTCATGGCAGAAAAGTTCGTATGTTTCCGGATATCTCTAAGATAACCCAGGAACGACGAAAAGGCTTCTTGAGTATGAGGCAGAATGTGATTTCTTCAGGAGCTACTTTTCTGCTTAGATATCCGTGTAAGTGCATTATTAAAAAAGAAGCAAATACCTTTATTTTCTTTTCCCCAGAACAGCTAAGGCTTTATTTAGACTCTCATACCCCCTCAGGGAATACTGTATTTTCAGAGGACTAAAGGAGAAACAGCTCCCATTTCAGGTTAAGTCTAATCAATTTATGTTTATTTTTCCTAAATACTCCTTGAAAGTTGTCCCCCTCAAATATGTATAAAATGAGATTTGGTTACTACATTAGAATTTAAATTTTTGGTAATTGAAATAACTACTGTAAAATTATTTTCAAGCTAATGTAATGTAACATGTTTCCTTTAAAACTTATGATACATTGTATTATAAAAATTGAATAAATAAAGAATTTAAAAAAAAAAAAAAATCTCACAAAGGGACTACTGACTTGAATGGGGGACTAATTTTTTTTACCACTCACAAACAGATTATGTCTGGGTGCACAGATCCCTGGCAGCCATATAGCGGTAGCACTTGTTACTCTGCCGATTCATACAACTCAAGATAAAAGAACGTATTTAAAGGACTAAAGGTGTCCATATGTTCAAATACTTGGTACTATTTTCTACTTTGATGTATTTATATACACAAGAACAACTGTATTTATTTATTTATTTAACATTTTTTTATACCGCAATTCATGTAGCAAAGTTACATATCATTTCGGTTTACATTATAACAATAACAAGCATGTAAGAATGCGATTACATAAAACAGGGGAGTAAACTAGGATAATGGTGAACAGGGTAATAAATCATAACGTATAGAATAATAGTGATAATAATAGTGTGTAGCATTAAATACAATACAAAGTCAACTAAGCCCGTGATACAGCCGATTAAGCAAAACTCGGCCAGAGTTGGGCAATTTATTTATTAATACTAATAAAAGACTTTTCCACGACATACGGTCTTGCTACGCTTGACAGTCTTCCGGTTTGTTTTGTTGGAGCTCCTTTTCAAGGACTAAGCCATAAGTGAGAATCTATCAGGGTCTTCCATCATGACTGGGTTCTGATGCAGTAGGCCATATATCCTGGGGATCCAGGGGGTGGGGGCTGTCCAAGATCCTAATTAGGTTTTCATATCATAGTCACCCTTAGCCAATCTGGTCCCACCAGAAGCACCCATGTAGGCTGAATCTCTACTTTCTATTACTCAGCTTATGAGTAGCCAGGGAGGAGAATCTTTTGGTGAAGGGGGAATCTTTTCCGAAGGGATGGGCTCCACCTTAACCAGAATGGAACCAGGCTGCTGGTGCTAACCATTAAAAAGGAGATTGTTCTAGTTTAAAAGCTGTTCTAAGGCCCTCATTCTTATTTCCTCTATGGCGCGAACCTCAGGGGTGTCCCCCTGTGATGACGTCACGCTGCCTGGATATTTAAGCCTGTTGTTTATTGCTAGCCTTTGAGTTAGCAAGGGAATTCCTATGGATGGAATTTGCTCTCCATACCCAGCTACTCTGCCTCCAACTTCTATTTGCACTCTTTGCTGTTAACGAGGTACCTGCTCCTCGGGGGCTTCTCTGCTTCTTTCAGGTCGATATCAGGAACAGGTACTCGCTCCTTGAGGGCCCATGTTACCTGACTCGCTGCCTGTGTCCATCTCCTCTTCTACTTGGAAGAATTCACTACAAACACCATCTGTGAGTACAACTACCATCTACTCCTCAGAGCTGTTTCCTTGAATCAGGTACTCGCTCCTCGAGGGCCTGCCTCCATTCCAGCACCAGTGCCATCTGCCATGGAGAACTGCTGCACGAGTACTTGCTAACGAGTCTCTGTGCCCAGGGATCTGGTACGCGCTCATCGAGGGCCAGCTCTCCCTATCTCAGGGCTTCTCCATACTGGGGACTCTGTGAATATCTCAGTGTACTCATTTTCTCAGCTCTTCTTCCTACAGCATTGCTATCGGAGAAGCCGCTGTTCCAGCATCCTGAGGAATACTAGCCCAGCTGGGCTCCATCTTCTACTCACTACCGCCACATCTGGTGTCTTCATAAACTGTCTAATAAAAGATATAATCTGTGTTTGTGTGTCCGGAGCTGAGCCTGACCTGTGGCCCCTCACGGGACTTCCCCCCTTGGGCGTGGTCAGCTGCCACAGTGTCCAAGGGTCCACCCAAACCTTACAAAACATAACAGCAATGCGGTCTAGGTAGAATGAAATTGCATGCTTACAGTCGAAGGTGTGCAACACCTTCTCGCCCTGGTGAGAGTGAGGCCTTGGGAAAGAGTGGGCAGACTATAGACTGAGTAAGGTGAGAGTGTGTGTCCACCTTGAGAAGAAATTTAGGGTGAGTACAGAGGACCAGTCTGTCACGGAGGAACCAAGTGTCGGGTGAGTATGCAACAAGGGCTTGTATCTCACTGACCCTTTTAGCAGAGATGATGGTTACGAGGAAAATAATTTTCCATGTTACAAATTTAATGCTACAGGAATGCAAAGGCTCGAATGGGGAATGCCTGAGCCTTGTAAGCACTACATTTAGGCCCCTTTCCATAACCGGTGATCGTAGAGGAGGATGAAGTGGTAGAAAACCCATGATAAGCCGACTCATAAGGGGATGAGACGTTAAGAGGGCATCCCCTACTACCTGGTGGTACGCTGAGATGGAACTGAGGTGTACCTGAGTGGAGGATGTCTGGAGACCAGAATCCGAAAGGTATCCTAGATAGCCCAATAGAGATGGAGTGGGGCAGGAAAAAAGGGGCCAATACCTTTTTGTGCATGTCATTTGGTAAATCTTGCCCATTTCGAATGGTAAGATTTACATGTGGAAGGCTGTCGTGAAACTACAAGTACCTGAGAATATCAGTAAGTCTGTGTTATGAGATTGGCCTGTGGGCAGGCGAACTGGTTCCTGGAGTGATAGGTTGAGAAGTATAGGCAAGCATACTTGTCGAGGCCAGTACGGGGTTATGAGAATCATTGAAAATCTGTACTGCTGTAGCTTCACAAGAGTTTTGGTTATGAGTGGTATTGGAAGAGACGCCTATAGGAGGCTTTTGTTGCAGGGGCGAGCAAAAGCGCCCATGGCTAACGCATTTGTATGCCTGTGTAGGGAGCAGAATCTGTCCACTCTGTGGTTCGATTCGGATGCAATTGGTCGAAGGTTGGTTGACCTCAGTGCTAGAAGATTTTGCTCGCTACACATGGATTTATACCAATTTTTCAGTTCTAACCCTGTTTCCATGTTTCCATGTATGAATTAATCGTTAGTGTTCTATGTTTCATGTAAAGCCTGTTGCTGCATTACGTTCCACTGTGAACCTAGGTGATGTTTCAGACGTGCCGCGGTATATAAAAACCCTTAAACAAATAAATAAATGTGAGGACTACCATCCTGCTTGTCCTGTGAAAAATTTATTACTACTTACAGTAAGTTATTCCCCAAGGGAAATATTCCTCTCAATCCTCTTTTCAAAACTCTCACACCAATCAAAGCTAAGAGTTGACTTTGGGTCTCTTGATTTGTAGCATACAGTTCTATCCATATGAGCATGAGATAGCCCAAAGGTTTTTGTAACATTCATGTTTCTGTATCTTCTTTACAGATTATATCCATATAAAATTCAATAAGTATATTAACACATTAAATGAATCACTAACTACAATAACTTCCAATCTTTTACATAACCTCCAACAAAAATCATATCTACGAATCAGTAAAGTTATACTACTGCAGAAAGTTTTATACCTGCTCATGAATGTCAACCATCACTGCATTCTGCTGAGAAGGGTGAGCAGCAGGGTGCAGCATGCGAGGTGATACATTTGGTGGGTGGAAAGCTCTGGGCTCTTCTATTGCTTGTTGCTGTCCATAGGATAGATGATAGTTCTCATCTTGATTGACAGAATTGTGACGAGTTAGGCGGTCCCTTCTTCCCCTCTGACGCCTAACAGGAGGACTGCAACCATAAAAACAGGGGAAACGTAAAGCTGAACAAAGCAGAATTTTAAAAAGCAGTCTTCAGTGGTTATAATTTAACAAATGTGGGAAAAGTTACTCCATAGAAACATGAAGGCAGAAAGACCATATGGTACATCTAGTCTGCCCATCCACACAACTTTACAGCTCTACAATCCCTGCCACTCCTCAGAGATCCCCTGTGCTTATCCCATGCTTTCTAGATCACTACCTCCACTGGGAGTGTTTCATCCATCTACCACCTTTTCTGTAAAGAAATACTTCAATAGATTTCTCCTCAGTCTAACTCCTTTCACCCTCATCCCATGACCCCTTGCTCCAAAAATTTCCTTTCCGTTAAAAAAGACCCATCTTGTGTGCAAAGATACTTTTGATTGTTAGAAACATATAGGAAAATTGGTTCTTACCTGCTAATTTTCGTTCCTGTAATGCCACAAATCAGTCCAGACCAGTGGGTTGTGCACTCCCATCAGCAGATGGAGTCAGAGAGCAAAGCTTAGAGGCACTGGTATCCCAAGTGAGCTACCTACAGCTCATCAGTATTTATCAATACTCAAGCAAAGTATAATTGGCATTAAACCATCTAATTCCCGAAACAAGGACGAACAGGAAAAAAACTCCCTCAAGGGTCCGAAAAACAACCCCTATACCTGAAAATCAGGTTTATAACAAAAACCAAAATATTATAGAATCATTCTGATAGATTTCCTATGTACAGCAGCTGTTAGGTAAATCAGTCTTTCGGCAGTATCACCCGGGCGGGATCCTGGACTGATCTGTGGTATTACAGGAAAGAAAATTAGCAGGTAAGAACCAAATTTTCCTTTCCTGTACATACCCAGATCAGCCCAGACCAGCGGGATGTACGAAAGCCACATTACACCAGGCGGGAACCTGAAAGACCTGCTCGCAAGACGCTCTCCCCAAAAAGCGCTTGGTCCGGATCCCTGACATCCAAATGATAATGCCTTGTGAAAGTATGCAGGGAAGACCAGACTGCGGCTCTACAAATCTCCTCAGGTGAAAACGGACACTCCGTTCAAGAAGCCTCTTGAGCTCTCAAGTGAGGTTTCAAACCAGTCGGGACAGGGCAACTCTTCTCGATGTAGGCCAAGCAAATTGTTTACTTCAGCCAGCGAGCCAAGGATGCCTTTTCACCCTTCTTCGGACCTCCAAAGAGCACAAAAAGGTGATCTGATTTTCGAAAAGATTTAGTGATCTTCAAATACCGAAGGTGAAACCGGCGGACATCTAACAGATGAAGATCTCTTCACATAGCGGTGTCATAAGTCCAATCAGGGAATCTGGGTAACTCCACGGTCAGATTAACATGAAAGGCAGACACCACTTTCGGTAAAAAGGAAGGGACCATGCGCAGGGACACCCTATCAGCCGAGATGCGGAGGAAGGGATCCCTACAGGAAAGAGCCTGCAATTCTTAACACATGGCCACCAAGAACACCTTCAAGGTGAGGTCCTTTAAGGAAGCGTGTCTCAGGGGCTAAAAAGGGGAATCACGAAGCACCCTCAAAACCAGATTGAGATTCCACTCTGGGCATAACTTAAGAGGACGACGAAGGTGCTTCACCCAATTCAGGAAACGGACAATGTCTGAGTCGCTGGCTAGAGGCCTGCCACCTACCCACCCTATGAGACATCCCAGGACTGAAACCTGGACACGCAGAGAACTATAAGCCAAACAGTTACATAATCCCTGCTACAAAAACCCCAAGACCTGAGGAATGGTCACTGACAACGGCACTACACCCTGCTGGTCACACCAGACTTCAAAACACCTTCCACACTCGAGAGTATGCCATAGACGTCGAGGGCCGCCTGCACTGATGCAGGGTGGAAATCACCTCTTCCGAATAACCTTTCATCCGTAACCGCCGCCTCTCAAACACCAGGCTGCGAGAGAGAAGTGATCCTCCCGATCCGAAAAAATGGGCCCTTGTCGCAGTAGGTTCGGCAGATGAGCTAGGCGTAAAGGTGAGCAGGGCCGTCGCCAGTCCAAACAGCAGCACCCGGAACTGAAAATGCTGACCCAGGATCTTGAATTGTAGGAATCTCTGGTGAGCGCTGCGAATCAGGATGTGTAGATAAGCCTCGGTGAGATCCAAGGAGGCAAGGAACTCTCCCTTTAGAACTGCTGCGATGACTGTACGAAGTGTTTCCATTCGAAAATGGGGCACCTTCAAGCAGCAATTCACCTTCTGTAGGTCCAGGATGGGTCGGAAAGTGCCTTCCTTTTTGGGAGCCACAAAATAAATGGAGTACCTTCTCCTCCCCCGTAAATTGGACGGCACGAGAACGATCACCTTCAGGGCCAGCAATCTTTGTAGAGTGTCTTCTACTGTGGATCGCTTGTTGTGGGAAATGCATCGCGATTCCACACAGGCTGACATGAGAGGCGAATAAAATTCTAAGGCGTAACCTTCTTTTACTACTTCCAACACCCAGCTATCGGAGGTGATCTGGCCCACTCCTTGTAAAATTGGGACAACCCGCCCCGATCATCCCATCTGAGGAGTGGGCGCCCTGATTTCATTGGGCAGGCTTCCCAGTTCCGGTTCCCTGACCGAAACCACCTCTGGCAGGATGACTGGAGCCGCGAAAGGACTGTGTACGGGAAGAGGTCTGACTGGAACTAGAGGGTGAAATACTCCTCCCCGACCTGCTTTTTCGAAAATCCCAAAACCAGGATCAAGGACCGAATGATTTCCTGTAGGGCTTTCTATGTTCCGGCAGTTTATTGCCCTTGGAATCCCCCAGAGATTTCATCAGCTGATCCAAATCCTCTCCAAACAGCAACTTCCCTCGAAAAGGCAGACTGCACTGTTGCGACTTGGAGGAAGCATCTGCTGCCCAATTGCGGAGCCATAGGAGTCGCTGAGCCACCACAGATGAGACCATAGTCCGGGCCACTGAATGCACCAAGTCGTATAAGACATCCGCCATGTATGCTACTGCCGCCTCCAGACGAGCCGCCTCAGAAGCTGACAAAGTCCCAGAAGACAATGGGTCCTGCAGTTTTTGAATCCAACATAAACATGCTCTTTTCTTCATGCTGGCACACACCGCCACCCAAAGTCCTAAGGAGGAGAACTTGAACACCCGCTTCAGATGCAACTCCAGCTTACGGTCCTGCACATCTCTAAGAGCAGCCGCTCCCGCCACTGGAATGGTCATCTTCTTGGTCACCGATGATACAGCCGCATCCAGCTTAGGTACCCTAAGGCGTTCTAAATGTTCCTCCATTAGCAGATAGAGTTTTTGCATCACCCAGCTGACCTTAAGCTCCGTCTCCAGGGATTCCCACTCCCGGCTGGATGAGCTTTTGAATCTTCTTCGGGCTGGGAAAAAGCACTAGGTGAACCCCAGAGACCGTCCAGGACTGGGTCACTCCCTCGCTGTCTGAATCTTCCAGCGAGGGTCTCACCCCCAATTCCTCAAGCACCTGGGGAACAAAGGGGCGCAATTCCTCCCTCTTAAACAGCCAGACTATGCGGTTGTTGTCCCCATCCACACTAGGTTCTACCGGATCCGGATCTTCGTCGCCTGTATCTACGTGTGGAGGGACCTCACCCTGATCTGCAGCGGTGTCCCTCAGGGGTGGAGTGGAGTCGTTCCCCCTGCTGGTTGACTCCAGAGAATGGGTGCCTGTGTGTGGGTGCGAGAGCATGTATGCGATTGAGAGAGAGACTGGTCAGGAAGATGATGTGTGTGTCTGTAACCATAAATTTGGTGGATTGCTACATGGTCAGAATATGAAACTACCATGTTTCCATTTCACAAATGTTTTTTGGGTCATTAAGAATATTTTTGAACAGAAATTTTACACCCCGGGATTTAAAGGAGGAGTGGGGGTTAGCGTTGATTGACCCCTGAAGTGGAGAATTATAAGATAGTACAGCTATTATCGAAGGCAGTGTCAACAGAGGAAACCCATGATACACCTCGAGGTGCAATCTACACATGTACTGGGTAGATACACAATCCAAAACATACGACGCAAGAGGGTACCAAGAATGCTATGAAGCACAGAATGACCCCTCAAAAAGCTTTGATGCTAGTGGTCAAGAGTGTCTAACAGCACGCATCGTCCATAACCCAGAAACTCCCACCAGCTCCAGAAACATTTTCAACAAAGAAAAGGAAATCTCAGGACAAGGTGTCACCCCAAACTGACATCCTAACTGCCTTGGAATATGTGCTGTACACATTTTCTAACAAATCATGGTCATTGTTATCAATTCCACAATCTGAGATGATCTCTGGCTCCTGTCAAAGTGACATGAGGGTAACACTCCAATCTGTCCCTGGAGTACTTCTCAAACAAAGGTAGTCACATCTTCAGGAAGAACTGTTCCCAAGGGACAAAACTCGGAGGGGGGGGAGGGGGGAAGAATCCTTGGAATTTGCACAACGTCTGCCTCCGGTTTTTGATATTGAATTGGCAGCTACTCCACCACCTAGGAGCAGTAGACGCCCTGTAGCTTCTCCGCCTCACCAAGCAACTCCAGTGACAAGAGACCAACTCCAGTGACAAGAGATCCACACAGGCAATGGAGCAGATTTCTTTTATCATCAAGAATCTATTCACTTCTCTGCACCAGTTACAACTACTGAAATTCTCAGTACGAGTCTCAGAGCAGGAACCAGCAGAGTCACAATCTGAACAAACTTCACCCAGGGACGTCAGTCCACCAAGCTCGTCGACATGAGACCTTTGGGCTCCACCTACTCCAGTAAAAGAAAGCATTCCACCTCCTTCTCCTCAAATGAAGCAGTCACTTGCTCTGTGGAACTACCTGGAGATCAAGCTTCTTCCCACAGCTCTGATGACCCCCAGAGCACACATCTTCAACTAAAGCTCTTACTTATTCAAGATTTGTGGAGAAAATAGGGAATACCTTAAAAGTAGAGGTACACAAGATATTTGATCCGTGTACAGGGATATTTGGTATCCTAAAGAATCCCAATTCTTAAACTGGACCTTAAATTCCGCCTTAAAAAGTCTCCGGGATATGGAATAGTCCCTTTGCCTTATGCCTTGTGGTGGTGGTGGAGTCCGCCATGAGTAAGGCAAAGAAAACGAGACTTTACCAATCCCACCAGGGAAGGCCAACAAAATCCTGGATGACTCTGGCCATAAAATATTCCAAAGTTCCATGCTAACCTCTCAAATTCAGCAGCACTAATTTTATATGGTGCAGGACACCTCTACAAGTGCCTTCATCTGAATAAAACAGATAATACCTCAACCGCTTCATGATTTAGAGAAGGGGCTCAAACACTTGTGTTCAGTCTACGAATCTTTTGAGACTAAATCCTGCACATCTGCAGCATCCATTTCAGCTAATATGGCAGGGTTTTGAGCTAGTGTAATTAGAAAGCATGTGCATGAAAAGCTCGCTGATCTCCCATGCCTGGGGGACAACCTCTTCGGAGACAAACTAAGGGAAACAGTCTCCCAGATCAAAGAGCAGAATGTAGCAGTACAATTTCTGACCTTCTCTACTGAGCACCAAGCACCACATACAGACATTACTCACAATACAAGAAACTGTACTTTCAAAGGAAACTATACAAACTGTATCCTCAATATCTGCCGTCTTAACCTTGGGCGCAGCCATAGCAGTCACAACTGAGAGGCCATCAATGGGATTGAACACAAACAGCAGCAGCAGACAACTCTAAAATCGCAGAATCTTTTAGCTCCAGCCAGCCACAGTCAACCACTTCTGCCAGGTGCAGAAGAAGCAATTATTTCTGAGCATGGTCCCAAATAACAATGGACCAGTGGGTCCTCAGTATAATCCGGTATGGTTACCATCTAGATTTTACCAATCTCCCCAAACTTCTCCATCTCGCCCTACCCTCCATGGGACCTGTTTTAGATTCCCCTCTCACACCTGGAGGCAGAGAAGCTATTATCACAGAACTATTCAGCTTCTTCTATGTGGGCTTCTATTCCCAATACTTCCTCATTCCAAAATAAACAGAAGGACTTCATCCTGTTCTAGACTTCAGGTCTCAACAAATCTCTCTGAAGGGAACAATTCAAGATGAGAACTCGCAAATCAATTTTGCTCTTCTTACAACCAAACGGTTGGATGTGCTCTCTCAATCTAAAAAGATGCATATACGCACATTCCGATTCACCAGACTTGTTGGCAGTACCTGTGCTTCCAGATAGGATCCACTCATTATCAATACAAAAGTACTCTCCTTTGGACTCTTCTCTGCCCCAAGAATCTTCAAGACGTGTTTAGCAGTAGCTGCGGCCTATCTCCATCAAGGTGGGATACAAATTCTCCCTAGCTGGATGACTCTCAGTTTCTCCAAACCTAGAATCCCTACAGACAGACCTACGGATCACCATACAATATCTAGAAGCTTTGGATTCCTGATGAATTACAAAAATTCTATACTCAAATCAATGTAGATTCTGTTTCAGAGCAAAAATTGATTCCACTCTACCAAGAGTGTTTCTTCCAAAAGACTGAGCAAATTGTCTACATCATCTTGCTTTACAGCTGAAACATCAATCCTTAACTATGATACGCAAGCTTCTAGTCAGCCTGGGCCACATGGCAGCAGCCATTCATGTAGTTTCTCACACTCTGCTCCACAAGTGCCGTTTACAATGGGGTCTAAAGACTCAATGGTCAAGGATCTGACAAACTTTCAATTAAGATTTTTCTCACAGTCTCCATGAAAAAAAAAAAAAAAGACAAATTGTGGCTCAGAACAAAGGCCTTAAATGAGGGAGCACCTCTGAGACTACTTCCTCACCAGTTAATCCTCACCATCAATGCATCGACCCAGGGTTGGGGAGTTCACATAATTCAGTATCAAATGTAGGGTCAGTGGTCCCCACAAGAAGCAACATATCACATCAACCTGCTGGAGCTCAGAGCCATCCAGAATGCCCTGATCACTTTAGAGCACTTGCTGCAGGGCAAAACTATTAGGATACACATGACAATCAAGTAGCCATGTTTTATCTAAACAAGTAAGGAGGTTTGGTTCCTGAGTTCTATACAGAGAAGCGGTTCAGATATGGGAATGGGTGGTCAATCGCTCAATCACTCTCCAGAGCAACATACTTTACCAGGCAGGGCAAACATCCAAGCAGACAGACTCAGCAGGGTGTTTCATCCACATAAGCAGTCTTTCGACCAGGAACTAGCCATCGATATCTTCTACCATTGAGGCTAGCCATAGATAGAACTCTTTGCAACAGAACACAAAACTGAACTAGTTTGTTTTTCTTCTACCCAGTCCCAACAGAATCACAGGACACATTCCTTCTTTTGTGGTTGATGGGTCTGCTTATTTATATGCATTTCCTCCAATTTTTCTCATTACATGGACAGAAATGCATTCAAGAAGAGGCAGAGATGAGTTTCATAGCTCCGGCATGGCGGAGACAACCATGATATGCCTATCACATACAATTATCAGTCAGAATATGTCATACTGGGTCAGACCAAGGGTCCATTAAGCTCAGCATCCTGTTTCCAACAGAGGCAAATCCAGGCCATAAGAACCTGGTGAGTACCCAAAAACTAAGTCTATTCCATGTTACTGTTGCTAGTAATAGCAGTGGCTATTTTCTAAGTCAACTTTAATTAATAGCAGGTAATGGACTTCTCCTCCAAGAACTTATCCAATCCTTTTTTAAACACAGCTATACTGACTGCACTAACCACATCCTCTAGCAACAAATTCCAGAGTTTAATTGTGCGTTGAGAGAAAAAGAACATTCGCCGATTAGTTTTAAATATGCCACATGCTAACTTCAAGGAGTGCCCCCTAGTCTATTATCTGAAAGAGTAAATAACCGATTCAAGTCTACCCGTTCTAAACCTCTCATGATTTTAAACACCTCTATCATATCCCCCCTCAGCCGTCTCTTCTCCAAGCTGAAAAGTCCTAACCTCTTTAGTCTTTCCTCATAGGGAAGCTGTTCCATTCCCTTTATCATTTTGGTCGCCCTTCTCTGTACCTTCTCCATCGCAACTATATCTTTTTTGAGATGCAGCGACCAGAATTTTACACAGGTGCAGTCTCACCATGGAGCGATACAGAGGCATATGACATTTTCTGTTTTATTCACCATTCCCTTTCTAATAATTCCCAAAATTGTTTGCTTTTTGACTGCCGACGATTTCAATGTGTTATCCGCTATGACGGCTAGATCTCTTTCTTGGGTCTAGCTTCCAAGACCTCTTGGGAATTACCCAAATTTCTTCTCAGGAGGGAGAACACTCTTACACCAGTTTCACTCCTCGTTCCACCTCATGATGTGGATGTCGAACGTTAAATCTTAGCACCTTTGCATTTGCCTCTGCCAATACAATACGTCTTCCTCTCCGTAAGAAACCCAACTCATCACAATTATTCCTTTAAATGGAAATGCTATTCCAACTGGTATATATCTCACTTTAGCGACCCTTTCACTGGAACAATCACTCAACTACTTATACCAACTTTCCTAAACGGGATTCAAAACTTTGTCTGTCAGAGTTCATTTGCGTGCTATTGCAGCTTATCATTGACAAAATAAGGGGCTTTCCATCTCGGTACACCCTTTCATTTCACGCTTTATGAGGGGCCTGCTTCAATTACATCTTCCAATACGAAAACCACCATTCACTGGGATGTTAATGTTTTGACAGGTCACGTGACAAGCCTATTTGAACCACTGGAAACAGCACCACTGAAATATCTAATATGGAGAATATTATTCCTAGTAGCTGTTACATCTACATGACAAGTCAATGAACTTCAGGCCTTGGTACATCTCACCCTACTTGCAATTCATCCATGACAAAGGGGTACTTTAACTGCATGCAAAATTTTTGCCAAAAGTAGTATCCATTTTTCATCTAAATGAAGCTGACTACCAACTTTCTTTCAGAAACTGCACCAGAATGAAAGAGAAAACACTGCACACCTTGGATAGAAAACTAGCCTTAGCTGCTTATATGCTGTAAAATGTGTGTCCAAAATTTAGGCGTCGCAAAGCTAAGCACACTTCTGTCCTTCCAAACGTAAGCAGACAAGCAATGCAGCCCAAATTGTGCGCACAAGCCAAGCGTCCCTTAACCTCCCTTGGGGGCTAGAACGAATGTCAGAACAGCACTCCAAAGCACAGAGACCGGAGGATGGGGAAAAGACTTACAAATAAAAAAAAAAAAAAAAAAAGAAGGAATAGAAGGGTTGGGTTTTTTTTAATTTAAGTCTTACCTGAGCTCCGCCATTCCCAGATAAATACAGGGATGGTCGCCAGCTGCGGAGGGAAAGGGCATATACTATCACAACCACACTCATCTGAAGGACCATAGAAATCACCTCAGGAATTCTTAACTGGGGAATGGACCATTTGGTATCACTGCAGGAGATTGGGGGTGAATTAAATTTCCTTTAATTTTTCCTTCTAAAACTTGAAGCAATCCCCAGTAGGGAGATGCATGTCCATCATCTGCTAGAGACAGAATACTGGCAGGCTGATGTCACTGCAAGAGTATAGCAAGTGTTGCTTACCTGTAACAGGTGTTCTCACAGGACAGCAGATGTTAGTCCTCACATATGGGTGACATCACAGGATGAAGCCCTGTACGGAAAACCTGTCTGTCAAAGTTTCTACAAAGCTTTGACTGACACCGGCACACTGAGTGCACTGAGCATGCTCAGCCTGCAATTATCCCTGTGAGCCACAGGTGTCTCCCTCAGTCTCGTCTTATAGCTAAAAGCGCAAGCAAAACTAAAAAGTAAAAACGTATACAGACCCAACTCCGCGGGGTGGTGGGTGGGTTTCGTGAGGACTAAGATCCTGCTGTCCTGTGAGAACACCTGTTACAGGTAAGCAACACTTGCTTTCTCACAGGACAAGTGAGTACAGAGCTGAGGATGCCCGAGAGTGCACCAAATGCACCCAAGACGCGCGAAAGGTGCAATGACGGGCATCCTGAAACCCTTAATGGGTTGGTGGAAGGATGTTGAGTAGTTAAACCAAAAAGAATAAGAGTAGACGAACTGGCCAAACATGGAGCATGCCGGCTAGTCGTATCTAAGCAATAATGGGCTGCAAAGGTATGGAGAGAACTCCAGGTTGCAGCCTGATAAATATGTACAAGCAGCAGCGGCCGAGGGGAAGCTATTAAGGCTGGGACTGTAGCAGAGTGTGGTTACACACAGTGTTGTAGTGAAATGCCTGCTTGTTGGCAGAAAAGAGATACAGACCGTCAATTAGGAGGAATAGATCTATTTGCCCACTGGAACTCGCAACTTGACTCTTGCCACATAAGGAAAAAGAGTTAGGTGGAATTCCTATGGAGTGTAGTGCAATCTAGATAGAATGCAAGTGCACTATTACTGTCCAAGAAGTGGAAAAAACCCTCTCACTCGTGTGAGAGAGAGGTGTTGGGAAAAATGGGCAGAGTATATCCTGCGTAAGGTGAGATGCAACGTCTACCTTAAGAAAGATAGAAGTTGAATGCGTAAAAACCACTCTGTGACGGAGGAACGCAGGGTTGGATGAGTATGTAACAAAGTGTGTAACTCACTGACCCTGTTGGCAGAAATGACATTTATGAGGGAAAGTATTTCCCACATCAAACTGTGAAATCACAGGAATGGAAAGGCTTGAACGGAGAACATATGAGACTTTTAAGGTTCCATTCCGTGACTAGTGAAAATAGAGGCAGCTTGATCAGTGGATAATCCATGGTAAGCTGACTCAGAAGGGGTTTACCGTAAATCGGGTATCCCCACTCCCAAACAATACACCAATTGAAACAGAGGTATAGCTATGTGGAGGATGTCTGGGGAGCAGAATCTGAGGAAGCAAGAGAAAAGAGTGGTGTAGAAAAAGAAAACAGGGTAATGGTTTTGTGACGCTACAAGTACCTGAGAACATCAGTGAGTCTATGATTTGAGACTGACTTGTGAGAAGGCAAATTGATGTGATAGATTGAGAAGTATGGGAAGCATACTGGTCTCGGCCAGGACGTGGGTCTGAGGAACAGTGAACCCCGCCCGGTTCAACATTAGAAGAGTGCTGGCTATGAGAGGCAGCAGAACAGACACATTTAAGAGGCCCTTGATGGAAGAAAGGCATCAATGGGAACGCATTGGAAACATATATAGGAAGTAGAATCTGTGCACTGTATGGTTTGATTCGGACGCAGAGGGCAAGTTCGGTTGACCTCAGCATTAGAAGATTTTTCCCGCTACACATGTAGTCCGAGACCATTCGAGAGGATGGAAACCTACATGGAGAAGGTCTGTTAGTGCGTTCAGTAAATCTCTTAGATAAGTGGCCTGAGGATGCATGAAGTGAGCAAGAGCCAAGGGTAGAGCTGTGCAGCTTCCTTGCAGAGCAGTGAAGAGGTTGTGCGTGCTTGGAAAGTGCATTGTCCCTATGCTGTCTGTCTATGCACAAAGATTTGTTGAAGAGCAGTATTGAAAGGCATAAGGGTATAACTCATGGCTACAAGCTCCAGGAAGTTCATGTGAAACTGTGCCTGGAGTGGAATAGACGCATATTGGGTTGAGAAGCTTTTAGGTCAAACTTTACAACCCTGAGTAAATGCGAGCATGAGCAGAATCAGATCAGGTTTTGGTTCTAGATTTGCAATATGGATGAGGGACGAAAGCGGTTGAACAACTTAGACCCACTGATAATGGAATTTCACTGAATCTAACCCATAGCAGTTTTGGATCTATGAGGAAAGTGCATAGTGAAAAAACCCCATGGCCCGACAAGGAAGAATTGAGGGGCTGAGGTTATGGAAAAATGCTCTCAAGGACATGTAAGAAATTATTAGAATGTCTGCGCGTATGCTGGACAGGAAGGTCATTATGACTGTGGTGTCCAAAAATGTTGTATAAAGGATTTTATGGCAGTGACAGTAATCCCAGTTAGTAAATGTATAGTGAGTCATGAAGAAGTGAGAGCTCCTTGCGTGGAGTGACTGCGGTTATGCAGTTGTCCATGCAAGGAAAATCGTGAATGATGTTGCACTCCGCAGAGAAACAGCATTCGCCGATAGTGATTCAATGAATACCCCAGTTGCCAAAGCTGGTGCAACCGGCAGAGTTTGGGATTGTAATATTGTTGACTCACCATGAAGCACATAGAAAGATTAGAGGTAATGTACTTACTGCGATATTATGAAAGCATGGTAACGAGAGATACCATTTTACCTGTAGCGTCTGGAGGAGTGTACCGGGAAGTTTGGTACAAGGAGGGGTGGGCGCTCTGATAACCTGCCAGTTGGGAGACCAGGAGGCATCCAACTGGAGGGGCTGATAATCTGGATATCACGTAACCTCCCAAGGGAGCATGAGCGGTAAAGCCTTACCCGCATTTCTGTGTGCTGTACAAGGAGACAAAGAGACCTGTCGTCAGGCTTTGAGGTGGACTTGTAAGTAAGGCAGTATTTACTGGATCTCGTGTTTAGCAGATCAGCGAATGCACCTGGAACTTTGGTTCTGAAGCAGGAACCAGAAGCCAGAGCAATAATCAGAACAGAGCCTCGTTGCTGAAAAAGGGAGGAAGCCCTGATGCAATCCCAAAGATATGAGAGAGAGGCTCTCTTGGTATTGTGGCTGATATAGCTGGCATAGTGATATGTGACACTAATACGGTTCTTGGAAGGTACATGACCTAGAACGTTTCGAACCATGTGGCTGGAATTAGAGAACACATCTCAATGGGAATGCCGCAGAAGCGGGTACTTGCCATCCGACGTGGATCGCCGAAGGACGAGCCGGTGAAGATTGCTGGCTCCATGGATTCCAGGAGTCATCGAGGGAGTAGACGCCCGTCTCAACTCTAATGCCTGGTATGGTGGCACAGGTATAGAGGAGACAGGCTGAGCGTGGCTGGCGCAACCACAGTAGAATTTTGCGGAGGGCCATAATCCCCCACCGATGTCGGTGGGGCACACCTCTGAACAGGGGAGCCGATTAACGAGCTTGTGAACCCGGTCCTCGTCGCAGCGGCTCGATGTCTGACGCCAGTGCAGAATTCTTTGGAACTTGTTCCGGTGTTTCTGGAGCACCAAGGACTGCCAAAACTGTGCGGAACAGTGCCGATGGCAGTGGTGATGTTGCTCGGCCCGAGCACTGTCCAGCATCGAGAAGGATAGCACCGATGTGCTGGATGGCGGTGGCGGACGGTCACCGTGTCGGTGATGATGCATGCCACGGTGCTCGGCCCGGTCTTTCCCCAGCACCGAGATGGATACCCTCGCTGTCGTGGATGGCGACTGATGACGGACTGTCAGTATGCCTGCACTGCTCCTGGCAGTATGTAGTGTCTTAGGCTAAAAACGGGGCTTTAATAAGATCCCAAAGCATGGAGCACTGTGTTTAGGCGAGAGCATTACGTGGCGGTGCTATGTCTGTGTTGACTGTGTCGATGGCGGCCTCAAGGGTATCATCAAAATTATATATGAAAAAACGTCGATGACTAGGCCAGAGTAATGATGACAGTGACTGAGCAGTGACGGCATCGGCGTAGGTATCTATGGGAACAATGTGACATCGAATAATCGAAAAAAACATTGTTGGTATCGGAAAAATGATACCGGCATCGACGGAGTCGATGACCGCATCGATAGGAACGTTGAAGACGCCGATGGAAATTACATGGGCGTCGAGGGCATGGCCATCGACGGCATCGATTGGATCGACTCGGGCAGCAATGATGTCCATGGCATCGATGCCATGGATGTGGGCACCGATGGAATCGACCTGGCATCGATCCCCATCGATGGAAATGTCCTGGGCATTGATGGCATCCATAAAATAAAGGATGGCATTGATGGAAATGACCCTGGCATCGATGGAAGTGCCCCGGGCGACAGTGGCATCGATCCAGGCATGGATGGCACAGAGACAAGGTGTACGTCGATGGCATCCATCCGGGCAATGATGGCACCGATGAAACCCAAGGGAAAATCAGTGCCATGGATGAAAAAACATGAATGGCACTGATAGAAACGATGCAGGGGACGATGGCATCAGAGTACCGCGGGGGGAGGTGGTACCGATGGCATCAAAGAATCCAGGATGTTCCGAAGGGGGTACCGATGGTAGGCAATGGGGCCATCGCCTACGCGAGTGGTACCGAAGAATCGAAGGACCTGAATCTACAGGGGCCCTGGCAGCAACGGAAACCGTGGAAGTCCCTGTTTCACTAGCGCTAATAAACAGGCAGAGTGTCACAGAGGGACACCACAGGCTGTGTGTGGCTTAACTGAAAACATAGGGAGAGGGCAAGGCCGCAGTCGGTGGCAGGACAACCAGTGGAGGTGACAGGAACAGACCGAAAAAACAGGGCATAGTACTCACTGAGCGTCGAATAAATGTACAGGCTAAGGGGAGACCTGTGGCAGGGAAAAGTGTTTGGAGGTAAAAGTGGTAAGTGTTTCCAGTAAGGAAAAAGTGTTAGAATTCTCAGGAGCTCCTAACCGCTATGCTTACTGCAGAGTGGAAAAAAGAAAGACTGAGGGAGACACCTGTGGCTCACAGGGATAATTGCAGGCTGAGCATGCTCAGTGCACTCAGTGTGCCAGTGTCAGTCAAAGCTTTGTAGAAACTTTGACGGAAGTTTTCCGTACAGGGCTCCATCCTGTGATGTCACCCATATGTGAGGACTACCATCCTGCTTGTCCTGTGAGAAACTGTGATGTCAGTTTTGCTCAGTCTCCATCTGCTGGTAAAGGTGCATAACCCACTGGTTCTGGATTCATCTGACTAGAGACTAGACAATAACAGACAGACAAATTTTGTGAAACTTGTCATGGACGTAGTCAGCCATATTCTAGGCAATGAGTGAGGTGGGTGGTGGTGGGAGGCAAAGGCAGTTTGAAGATGGAAAGGACCACCGTGAAGGAGTTTGAAGATGCAAAGGGACCGTGACGGTTGTTTGGAAGGGTTTTCAGAAGGACATACTAGTCTTGTTTGGTAAGTGCAACAGCAGATTGGAAGGTGGTCACCATTAATTTTTGTAGAAAGCTTGGTGCAAAAGCACCACAGAATTCTGGTTAGAATAGATGGATGAGGGACAGTTTCCAATCAATCCCTGGGAACGTGTCCCCAGAACTCTCTCCTCTGCCGCATTCTCCCCTACCCTTCACTGCAGAAATGAGAACCAGAGACTGAGATCTGCCCTGGACAAATTATAAAAGTTTGGAAGTTACGGAATACAAGCATTTTAAATAAAAGCCACACCGGTGATACACATAATATGCCTTCAAACTCCACTTACTCTCCTAGTTATTTCAGATGCAATCTGAGGTCATAAATGAAGACGTCCAAGTTGCGCTCTTCAACGATTATGTTTCAAATCAGTTTTATTTGCACGAATCCTTACCAAAAGGATTGTTTCTTTCTGTGTTATTTGTTTTTGGTTCCCCCTTCGCTCTTATACTCATACTTTGTTTCTATGTAAGTTGATGGTTGGCCTCCGAGCTGTTATTCTTTAACTCGCTTTGAACTCAGTTGCTGGAAATGTGTGTAAAAAAATAAATGATAATGTTGATTGCTATGAGATCATCAAAAGCCTCTAATTTTGCAAATTTGTATGTTGCTGAGTTTGAGAGCAGTACATTTATGGGTCACCGTGGTTTCTGAAGATGATTGATACAGATATATAGACATCATCTGGAATGTGTCCATATCAGAACTAGAAAATTCCATTTGTGGATTAATACTGTTGATAAAAAGTTGAGATTCTCTTTGGTACAGGATAGACATTAGCTTCCTTTTCTTGATGTAATGATATCGAGATAGGGTAGTGATCTGCATACAATGGTAGGAAATCAGTGGATAGAAAACTTTTTGCGTTTTGAGGCCATCATCCAAGACCATTAAAAATGGACCTGCTAGTCATTTCTTTCGCATTTGCTGATCTTTGAGTCACTCTATAATGAGTCACATGATTCACACCAGTTTCTCTCAGCATTTAAAGGCTCTGTTTACATTTGGAAGACTTTAAATAGTATGCAGTTATTGGTATAGCATTTCTTGATGAGATAGCCTTGCTTTTTTTTTTTTTTTAGCCATAAAGAAAGCATACCTGAGGGTATTATACTCCAATCATGACAGTTTGATGCAGTACAAAACAAAAGAACTGCACAGAGTTGTGTGTATTATGAAATACATGAATAAAATTACTGTAGTAGCAATGTTGATTCAGGGCCATTGGAATTGAACCCCGCTTATTTCAGAGGGTTCAATATTAAAGATCATGTGGTAAATGCAGCATTGCCAGAAATTGGAGCTATAAGCAAGCCAGCGGAAGAAGGTCATGTACCCTGTCAATAATGTCAAGTGTTCTTTAACCATATCTGAGAAAATAGGGTGAATCCTGTGACTCATTATAGAGTGACTCAAAGATCAGACTGTACCACCATATTTTTCATTTATGCAATATGTCTTTGTCTAATGTTTATGCTGGACATACCAAACAGACCATACAGATCTGTCTGATTAAGCTCTGTAATTTAAATACAAAAAAAATAATAAGAGTCACCATTAGTTCAGTCTTGTTTGGATCGGCAGCATACCTTTCTGCAATTTAAATGGACTGTGAATGAACTTTTTGCATTATTTCAGAGAGGAAGTGATCATGAGGCTCAATTATAAAGAGCAATTCTGGATATTTACATTGAAAACAGTAATGCATTATGGATTAAATGAAGAAACAGAATGGCACCCAATTAGAAAGTTAATGGTTAACTTTCATAGGATGAACTGAGTGTAGAAGCCACCAATCAAGAAACTTGCAATGCTGGTTCCTGATTGGTTACGTTTAGATTACATCATAGGATAAAAATGGCTGCTTTCAGATTCCTTTATGCAGTTTCAACAAATTCATCAGCAGATCTGAAATGGCACCGAACTTCTGAAGCAGATTGTTTCAAAATGTGGGTCTGCATCAGATACCAGCAATTAAACACTTGGATGCTGTTTGGGGAAAACTCTATAGAAGGGGAGAGTGAAAAGTCACAATATTGATAAGTACTTATTTGTGTTTATATAAAAAAAAAAAATGTCACATTAAGGACTATTGAAAGATCAATGATTATAATAGGGTACCAATCGCATCAGTGAAGTGAATGGTAAAAATGTATCTTATATTGAGTGCCGAACAAGGGCACTGTAAGATAAAGCAAGTGTTGCTTACCTGTAACAGATGTTCTCACAGGACAGCAGGATGTTAGTCCTCACATATGGGTGACATCATCAGGATGGAGCCCAATCACAGAAAACTTCTATCAAAGTTTCCAGAACTTTGACTGGCCCCTACTGGGCATGCCCAGCATGGCACCAACCCTGCAGCCAGCAGGGGTCCCCCTTCAGTCTTTTCTCCGCACTGCAGTAGCTTCGCGGTTTAGGAGCTCTGTGGAGATTCCTGACAGGAATTTTCCTCATGGAATTTAACTAACGTTAAATTGCCCCACAGAGGACCCTCCTCTAACTTCTCTCTAGCTGCGGTACTCCGGTAAGTTTTTTTGACAGTTTTCCGTCGATTACCGTCTAGTTTGGCCTTTGCGGCCTACTGGCATTCATCCATCCCGTGGCTCGATTTTTTCTATGGCCACGGCGTCGGGGTTCCGCCAGTGCCCGGACTGTACTTGCACCATGGTGTCTGTGTAATGTGTTTAGGCCGGGAGCATGATGTCCTGACTTGCACCAAATGTGCCCTCATGACACCCAAAGATCACAAGGCAAGGAAGGAGAAGATGGGACTCCTCTTCCATGCTCACACCCCGATGCCGTCCATCGCATCGACGTCATCGGAACCGGCACAGTCAACGTCGCAACAGCATCGAACAGGCACTCCACTGTTTACCCTTTTCCACTGAGAATATTGTCCATTTAATCCTACTCTCTGTTTCTTGTCTTTTAACCAGTTTGTAATCCACGAAAGGTCATCGCCTCCTATCCCATGACTTTTTAGTTTTCTTAGAAACCTATCATGAGGGACTTTGTCAAACGCGTTCTGAAAATCCAAATACACTACATCTACCGGTTCACCCTTATCCACATGTTTATTAACCCCTTCAAAACAATTAAGATTTGTTAGGCAAGACTTTCCTTGGGTAAATCCATGTTGACTGTGTTCCATTAATCCATGTCTTTCTATATGCTCTACGATTTTGATCTTTAGAATAGTTTCCACTATATTTACCCAGATCACCGCTGGAGCCCTTTTTAAATATTGGGGTTACATTGGCCACCCTCCAGTCTTCAGGTACAATGGATGATTTTAATGATAGGTTACAAATTTTAACTAATAGATCAGAAATTTCATTTTTTAGTTCCTTCAGTACCCTAGAATGCATAGCATCCCGTCCAGGTGACTTGCTACTCTTTAGATTGTCAATCTGGCCTACTACATCTTCCAGGTTCACAGTGATTTGGTTCAGTTCGTCTGACTCATCACCCTTGAAAACCATCTCCAGAACTGGTATCTCCCCAACATCCTCATAAGTAAACACGGAAGAATTGAATTCATTTAATCTTTCTGCAATAGCCTTATCTTCCCTAAGAGCCTTTTAACACCTCGGTCATCTAATGGTCCAACCGACTCCCTCACAGGTTTCTTGCTTCGGATATATTTTAAAAAGTTTTATTATGAGTTTTTGCCTCTATGGTCAACTTAATTTCAAATTCTCTCTTCGCCTGTCTTATCAATGTTTTACACTTATCTTGACAATGCTTATGTTTTATCCTATTTTCTTCAGATGGATCCTTCTTCCAATTTTTGAAGGATGTATTTTTTTGGCTAAAATAGCCTCTTTCACTTCACCTTTTAACCATGATGGTAACCGATTTGCCTTCCTTCCACCTTTCTTAATGCGTGGAATACATCTGGACTGCGCCTCTAGGACTGTATTTTTAAACAATGTCCATGCCTGTTGAACACTTTTAACCTTTGCAGTTGCACCTTTCAGTTTTTTTCTAACTATTTTCCTCATTTTATCAAAGTTTCCCTTTTGAAAGTTTAGTGTTAAAGCTGTAGATTTACTTATGGTCCCCCTTCCAGTTATTAGTTTAAATTTGATCATGTTATGATCACTATTGCAAGTGGCCCCACCACTTATCTCTCTCACTAAATCCTGCGTTCCACTAAGAATTAAATCTAAAATAGCTCCCTCTCTTGTTTCTTCTTGGTTCCTGAACCAATTGCTCCATTAAGCAGTCATTTATTACATCCAGGAACTTTATGTCTCTACCAAGTCCTGATATTACATTTATCCAGTCAATATTGGGGTAATTGAAATCTCCCATTATTATTGCATTGCCAAATTGGTTAGCTTCCCTGATTTCTCTTAGCATTTCATCATCTGTCTGACCATTTTGTCCAGGTGGACGGTAGTATACTCCTATCATTATACTCTTACCCAACACACATGGGATTTCTACCCATATAGATTCTACTGAGCAATTAGTCTCTTTTATGATCTTTATCCTATTGGACTCCATACCCTCTCGGACATAAAGTGCTTCACCCCCACCAAGTTGATCCTCCCTATCATTGCGATATAATTTGTACCCTGATATAGCACTGTCTCATTGGTTATCCTCCTTCCACCAAGTCTCTGTGATGCCAATTATGTCAATCTCATTATTTACTGCTATTCACACTAACTCTCCCATCTTACTTCTTAGACTTTTGACATTGGCATACAGACATTTCAAAGTGTGTTTTTTGTTTGTATTAACAACCAGCATTTCAGTTGTTAGGGATAATTTGGAAATCATTAGCTTCGGTGATTTTTTACATATAGGCACATGGACTACGTTTGCTTTTATTGGAACCTGTTGGGATACCCTAACTCTCCTGGTTTCATTAGTATCCTTCAAGGATACATTTCTCCGAACCATGCACCATTGTCTCATCCATGTATTGAAACTCTGGAGCTCTGCCTGCCTCTGGGGACCTGCACGTGGAATAGGAAGCATTTCAGAGAATGCTACCCTGGATGTTCTGGATTTCAGCTTTCTACCTAAAATCCTAAATTTGGCTTCCAGAACCTCTCTCCCACATTTTCCTATGTCGTTTGTGCCCACATGTAACATGACAGCCGGCTCCTCCCCAGCACATTCTAGCCTCAGGATCCTCCCCTTCCCTAACAAGTCTCCAGCCTCAGGATCTTCCCACTTCCCTATCAAGCCTCCAATCTTGGGGACTTCCCCCACCCAACATTTTCTCGCCAAGCCAGTTCCTTGCTGGTCTGCAAGCTGGCTTGCTCTCTAGAGGATGTGCTATCAGCTGCACTGCCTGCTTCTTTCCATAACTCATGCTGATCTGCATGTCTTGCAAGACACACAGAGAAGCATACGATGCAGCCAGCAGCACGTCCCCTACCAAAAGCAGGATGGCCTCGAGGAAAATGCTGCACACAAGACCTTCCTGTGGTCAAAATTTGGTCGGGCCACAGCTAAGGTGGCATACCCCTTCTGACATCAATGACGCCAGACATAGTAACACTGTTTAAATTTATATTTAAATTAATCAGAATTTTTGTACCATGCATAGGAACATCTACAACTATTACACAATTCTTGTGTAATACTTGGAAAATAGCATTTTGCCTAGCAGGCTGAAATTCATTATGTATATGCTGAAAGGAAATAGGCAGAGAAAAAAATTAATTTTTGACCTTAAAGCAAGTAACTTATTTTACCTCCTCCTGTTGCGGGCAGGTGTGTTGCATCTTTCCCCCAAGAAGTGATGTTGGTTGGGTCGAGCTGAAGGAGGCCGCCTATTTGATGTCATCTCCCATGGTCGCATTGGTGGTGAAGATGCTGGAGATACTGCTGTATAATCGAAGACGGAATGAGAAAGCCGCTGGCGCTTAGGACTTGGACTTTCTTCACTCTGACCATTAAAAATAAAACAGACTGCCTTACCACTTGTTAAAAATGATGGTTTTCATAAGACAGGATAAACATATGAATAGACATAAACCTATATACGAACTATTTTATTATGCTGGAATCTATAATACCTAGAGACTGTGACTATAATCAACATTACTGATTTGGCAATTCACTTATTCATAAAATATCAACATTAGATTACAATTGTATAAGGAAAGTTTCATCTCTTTTTCTGTAATTTTTTGACCTACAGCAAATAAAATTAATTTAAAAATTAGAGCAGAGAGCACATTTTATTCTTAAATTGACTTTTATTGCTCACATTGCAGTATTTTTGTTACAACAGTGAAGGTTTTCAAATTTTGTGAGTGTGGCAAGCAATTACTGTTCAGCCTGATATTCAGAGAAAAGAAAAGCAATACTTTTTTGATAAGAGATCCAGATCAAAAATATATTTTTTGTAACAACCATGAAAAATATTTGAGTTGCAAAAGTGGGTTTACAGCCAATTATGCTCATTCCTGTAGTGGTTTGTTATTGCACCATGGAATTTGCAATTTTTTTTAATATAATTTTTATTAAGTGTAAAGCAATACGACTATACTTTGAACGTCAAACCATCAATAAAAACATTCCTACCATATACAACCAGTTGACAACCCATCATGTTTCTTAGTAGATAATACCAAAGCCAGATAATAAACTGGAAAATATTAGATGTATACCATTAATATACTTTTCAAAACATTCCCATAGCCCAAATAACCCCTTAGTTGCCATAAGGTTTGTTTGCCAACTAAAGCAGGGCTGCGACCGGAAGATCACCTTTTCATCGGCCCCACAACAACCAACCACCTAGCCTCTGCTCCGCACATCCGGCACTAACACCATCGGCCCGCTGCTGCCCTCGTCCGACCTTGGAACTCCTCCAGGCAAGGACGCACCTCCCGGATCCAAGGGCACTCCACCCCGCCGTCACCACAGCATCTGACCACCCTACTAAAGCAGGGCCGCAACGTCAGGTGTCTCGCGCCTGGCGTCACGCGCCTCAAGGAGTGTGACCTAAGGGGCATCCCCCCTTAGTGCGCCCCTTGAGCTACCCCTTCCCTTCTCCCTTAGCCGTTTTTCTTCCTTGGCAAACCTCTCCCCCCGTCTCAATTTGCACTTTTCAGTCCTGCTACCTCCCCCATTACCCCTGCCACCTCCATATAATCATACCACCTCCTCTCCTTCTCCCCACTCCCTCTCTACCCACATTCTGCCACATTAGAATCTTAGTTCCTCATTGCTCTTGTGAACTTCCCACCCTCCTGCCCATGCCTCCTCCTGCACCTGCTCCTGCCGCAGCTGCCATTGTCTCTCCGAATATCCCCCTCCTCCCACAGTGTAGTCTCCCTCCACACTCCCCAACACACCACAGACACCCCCCCCCCCCCAATAGCGGTTCAATATGCTGACACACCCCATTCCCATCCTCAAATACCACTCTTACAACAGGAAGCCTTTAGTAAACATTCCCACCCCCATGCCCCAGATCCCTGCTAACCCATCATGCTATCTCCCTTCACTTAGCTTCTTGGTCTTTCTGCCTTTACCCAATTACTCTGTAATTCACAATCCATCTCCAAAAAGACACCCATCCTCAATGATATTCTTCTAGACTCTAACTCTGACATATTCGCCTTAACAGAAACCTGGTCTCAAGAACGCCGACGCAGTCCTCTTGAACCAACTGCCCACACACAATTACGACATCCTTTCACTTCCGTGACCAAAGAGAAGAGGAGGAGGTCTCCTGCTAGCAGCTAAGAAAAGAGCTCAGATTCTCTGCCCACCCAGCTAATACAGTACCCAAGCTAGAAATTGGCCTATTCAAGTCAATACACCTACAAATCTGCTTAGTATATGCCCCCAGGCCTCCTTGAGAACAACCCATCCCCACTCATAGAATTCATAACAGAAAACTTAGACTTGGCTAGCCCCTCCATCATTCTTGGGGACTTCAACCTTCATGTTGACTCCATCCTCCCCCTCACCCACTTGCAACATCTTCCTCACTTCTCTTAAAGCCATGGGTTTCAATCCAATAATAACCGACCCCACTCACAAAGCAGGCCATTCCCTTGACCTTATCTTCATAAACTCTCACATCCTCACCACCAACACCCTCTCATGCACCTCCATCCCCTGGTCCGACCACGCATTTGTAGCAACCTCCCTATCGATTATAAATAAACCCTTTCCCCCTCACACTAACAAAAAAACTATACAATTCAGAAAACCATGCTGCAGAGATGAACTCATCACCTCCCTCTCCAACGCCCTGGAAAAACTTGACCTTACTGATACTGAAGCGGCACTCTCGTCTTGGAATGAGATCACCATTATAATATTTGCCAATACCCTCTGCCCACAAACTACGAAAGTGCTAAACACCTCCAACAGTCCAAAAAAACCCTGGTACACACCAGAACTAAAAAAGCTTAAACACGCCCTGAGATGCCAGGAAAAGAAATGGCGCAAAGACCCCTCACCATCTCAATTGGCAAATTACAAATCCGCCCTACACTTATATTGCACAACTATCCTTAAAAACAAAAAATGACTTCTATGCCATCAGAATCCATGACCTACAATACAATGCCAAAGCCATCTTCACATACATCGCTGAGCTCACCAAAAACTGCCAACCCCACCTTGCCTGACGAAGACACCCAAACCAAATGTGATAACTTTTGCACACTACTTCTGCAACAAAAATTGCCAAGCTCATACGCTTTCCTTCCATACCCCAACCTACTACACCCATCACAATACCCCCCTCACCCCCCTCACCCCACTTAACACCTCTGAACTGACCCTCTTCCTCTGAGACATAAGCCATTCTAAAGAAAATGAACCAGCACGGCACCCCTCTGACACCATCCCCACCAAATCTCTCGTCCATACCCAATATAATAGCCAAACCCATCGCCCCCTTAAAACTAGACCTCCATTAAATCTTTACTCAAAAAACCTAATCTTGACCCTTTGATCCCTCTAACTTTCGACCCATCTCAAACCTACCCTTCTTGGTCAAAGTACTTGAAAAAGTAGTTAACACACCCAGCTTTCAGACCACCTGGAAAATCATATCATTCTTTTCCATCACAATTCGGCTTCCGCAGATTGTTCAATACTGAGACACTTCTAATCTCCCTCACTGACACCATTCTAAAAGCTTTCGACAAAGGCCAATCATACTTACTTGCCCTACTTGAAGTATCCTCTGCCTTTGACACTGTAAACCACAACATCCTACTAACCGTCTCAAAGAAATTGGAATCTCTGGAACCTCCCTCCTCTGGTTTGAATCATACCTAACCAATAGACTTTAACAAGGTTAGAATTGACTACATTGAATCTAAATCTATACACCTATCCAGGGGTGTTCCTCAAGGCTCCTCCCTCTCCTTCTACCCTCTTAATATCTACTTGCTGCCACTTTGCCAACTTCTTTCCAATTTAGGCCTCTCTTACTTTATTTATGCGGACGACATACAAATACTCTTCCCTATCACAGACTCCTTAGCAAACACTCTTAGAACCTAGGAAAACACCCTATCATCTATCAATAGCCTCTTCACCAGCCTGAATCTGGCCCTCAATACCTCTAAAACGGAACTTATCTCACCACTCCACAACCCTATAAGTGCCCTGCCCCAAGCTATTACATTCTCACAGCAAGTACGAGATCTCGGTGTCACCTTAGATAATCACCTCAACCTAAAAAGAAAGATTTATTGGCTCAACGATGAAAGAATGCTATTTCAAACTTAACACACTTAAACTCAGACCACTCCTCCCACCATAACGGACTTCCGCACCATACTCTCCAAAATAGTTTATTCTAACTCCCTACTCTTCGGTATCCCCAAAGCCTCTATTAAACCCCTACAAATGCTTCAAAACTCCGCTGCCAGAATACTCACAAGAAAAGACCATATCACTCCCCGTCCTCAGAGATCTTCACTGGCTCCCCATCTCCTCCTGTATCATCTACAAAACACTCACCATCTTACATAACACCCTTCACAACCAGAACATGCGCTGGTTTAAATGACTCCATACAGTTCCACATCACCAACAGACCTACCAGATCTCTTATAAAGGCACTCTATGCACTCCTTCACTGAAGCTTTCCCCCTTAACACCACAAAAGAACGTGCTCTCTATCCATTGCAGGTCCATATACCTGGAATTCGATGCCTTCCGATCTCACACAAGAACAGTGCACACAGACATTTAAGAAAAAGCTCAGAACATGGATCTTCAAACAAGCCTACTCCTAACCGTCTTACCTCTTTCATTCTTTTCTTGATACCCTTGCTATTGTACTAGTCCTTTACATGTATTTGCAACATTCCATTTTTTATGCCCTCCCTTTTTTCTTGCCCGCTCCATTGCTTTGTAACTTTGCAACTTCTATCCCCTTTCTTCTTTTCTCTGAGATTGCCATGCTCTCATATTGCGTTTTACCATTTCCTTTTGAAATACCTTTATTTCCTTAACTCTGTTGCCATTGCTCCAGTTTTATGTAACTCTTTTTTCCCTGTTAACATTGTTCTATGTAAACAGGCATGAATGTACCTACGAATGTCTGTAGATTAAAAAAAAAACCCATAAATAAATAATTAAATATATCCTGGCGCAGCAACCACTCTAAAAAGGCATGGTGATTCATAGCCAATATCCAGGCTCCAACTGACAGAAGTACATTGTTATGCCAACAAGTTAAAACCTCTCATTTAGCCATTATAAACCAAGTGGCAAGGAATCCATATCCAAAAAGTAAAATTGAGCAAAAACCAGTCCACAAATATCAACAAATCAAAAACACCAGGGACCAAAACAAATAAATACAGTTTAAAGGGAAAATAGCATCAAATGTGCTCACTCAAATTAATTCGCGGGCTCTTGCCTGCAATGGGCTACAAGTATCATACAATTGAGCACCTTGTTTTACCTCATATACTTTTTCCCATACTTAAACCTATAAACCTCTAACCTTCACCACTAAACTATATCTAAATTAATTCTATCATCACTAAAATTCTACTTAGTGATAAGAGAATTTACTAAAATCAAAATTGATCTTTAATCCTGCAAAGGATCCATAAGCATTGATACAAACCATGATTTCAAAGAGTCTAGTAGAGGGGTTCTCTATGAAAAGCATATCATTGTTAAACATGCTCAGTTTTATCTGTTTTAAATAGAATGCCCTGAAAATGGAACATACTTTGTAAATCAATAGCTAGTGGCTCAATCACTAGAACATATAACAAGGGCAGAGACGGCTCACCCCTGCCTTGTTCCTCTTTAGAGAATAATTTCCTTTTTTTTTTTTTTGGAACAGACAGGTCAATGCAGAACCAGTAGATTATGCACCTCTACCAGCAGATGGATGCAAGCAAAGCAGACAAAACAGATCCCTGCAGTGACATCAGCCTGCCAATATTCTCTGCAAAAGCCAACTGTGGACAAACTAACAAAAACTTGATTAACAGACAACCACTCTAGCACTCAGCTAACAGGAAACAACTGAGCTCAGAAAAGAAGTGCAATAACACTAGTCTAGGGACTGGACTGACAGACACTTATTAGTACTCCCTGGAACACACAGCCACGCAGGAGGACCATAGCACAACCCATTTGGATGCCAAGGGCAGGAAGGTGGATTCACCTGTCTGTACTAAAGAAAATGAAATTATCAAGTAAATAGTAATTTCTCCTTTCTTAAGATTCAGACAGGTGAATCAAGAACCAGTGGGATGTACCAAAGCTACTCCCGAATAGGGCGGAAGGCTGCTCGCGGTCTAGTCAAAACTGCACACTGTGCTCTCCCAGGCCTGTACATCCAGGCTACAATGCCTGGAAAAGGTATTTAAAGAGGACCACGTCGTAGCTCGGCAAATGTCGATGGGAGACAATCTAACCTCTCTATGACACTGCCTGAGCCCTAGTGGAATGAGTCCTAACCTGCTTAGCATCCACATACATTACCATAACTACCTCCTTAAACCAGCGGGCTATTGTAGCCAGCTACGCTTGTTCACCCTGTTTACTCCCACTATGGAATATAAACAGCTGGTTCGTCTTCTTGAGAGGTTCACAAACCTCTAATGCCTCAAGATAAGCCTCTTGACATTTAAGGGCCATAACAGGCAGTATTCCTTCGCATCTCTTCCCTATCCAGAGATGGCAGGGAAATAGACTGATTCAAATGAAATCCAAGACCACTTTTGCAAAAAGGAAGGAACATTATGCAACTGAATCGCCCCTGGAGTCACTCGTAGAAACAGCTCAGGCAAGACAAGTCTGTAGTTTGGTTACTCGCATGCAGAACAAATTGCCACAAGAAACGCTGTTTTCAAGGACAGTAACCTGAAGGAAAGGTTACACATCAGCCAAAAAGTAGGGCTCGCTAAAAAATCCAAAATTAGATTTGGACTCCACAAGGGCACCAGTAAGCGCAAGGGAGGACAAAGTTGCTTCACTCAAGAAACGGGTCACATCTGGATGAGCTGACAAGGGTCTACCATTCACCTGACCTCTGATATAGGCAAGAGCTGCCACCTGTGCCTTTAATAAATTAAGGGCCAACCCTTTACTCAATCCATCCTACAAAAATTCCAAAATGAGCAGGTTCTTAAACAAGAACCACTCAATCTTCACACCAAGCCTCAAACACTCACCAAACCCACACATAGGCTAAGGAAGTAGCAAACTTTCTCGCTCTTAGCAAGTGGCAATCACCACAGTAGAATATATTCACGCTTCAGGAACAGAGCCCTCTCGAGAGCCATACTGCAAGACAAAACTGAGTCAGATCTTCGTGAAGAACAAGTTCCTGCCGTAGCAGATCCCTGTGCGCCGGAAATCGGAAGGTAGAGTTCACCAGGAGCCTTCACAGATCTGCGTACCACGATCTTCTGGGCCAATCTGGTGTCATCAGAAGCACCATACCCCTGTGACTCTCGATCTTCCGAATCATTCTGCCAATATGGGCCATGGGGGAAAGGCATACAGCAGCTTGTCCTCTGGCCATTACAGCACGAGGGCATTGATGCCCAAAGACTTTAGATCTCTCCTGCGACTGAAGAATCGAGGAACTTACGCCATTGTGAGCAGTCACCAGTAGGTCCATAAACAGAAGGCCCCAGCAATTCACTATTAGCTGAAATGCCTCGTTTGACAATTCCCATTCTCCCGGATCCAGACTCTGCCTGAAAAGTAGGCCTCAATTTTTCTTTTCCTGCAGTGTGCGATGCTGAGATCTCCTGAAGTTGTTACTTCTGCCCATTCTGTATGTTGGGCTATTTCCTGCGACACTTGCTAGCTCTTGGTTCCTCTCTGCCAACTGATGTAAGCCACTGTTGTTGCATTGTCCGACATTATCCAGATCACTCGACTCTGAAACCTGTCGCCAAACTGCAAGGCATGCCAACTGGACCTCACGGGCTTCCAACCGATTGATGTTCCAGAAAGATTCTTCCACACTCCAGCTCCCTTGCACTGTCAACTAACAATGAGTTCCCCTACCCTGGAGGCTCACATCTTTCATAAGTACTAGCTAGTATGGTGATCTTAGAGAAACCCCCCTTTCTTATCCGCTTTTAACACTACTGCAGTTGAGTGCAGACCTCCATTGGCAGATGAAGCCGAATCGAATAGTCTTGAGACTGTGGGCTCCAATGAGACAGCAGACAGGCACTGAAGAGGAAGCATATGCACCCTCACCCAGGCCACCACTTCCAGGGTCACCACTATCATCCTAGCACCTGTAGATATGACCACACTGTCGGGCCATATCATGTTAATCAATAGACGCACTGTGACATCAGCTTCTGAATATGGCCCACTGGCAGGAACACTCTGCCCTGTTTTGTGTCGAACTGAACACCAAGATACTCTATGCAACTGTGATGGCTAAAGACTGCTCTTAGCCAAGTTCATGACCAAAACTAGCTTCTGCAACAAGGAGATCACCTTGCGTGAGACCCGGAGGTTCTCTTCCAGACTCTTGGCCAGAATCAGCCGGTCGTCCAAGTACGGGTATACCAGGATACCCATCCTCAATTCCATTGCTACCACCACCATAACCTTGGAAAAAGTTCTGGGAGCAGCTCGAAACTGATAATGACACCACAAAACACAGAAATCATCAATGCTTTAAGCTGGATGGTAATATGCAGGTTCACCTCAATCAATTCAGAAACGTGAACTCAGACTGTACGGCTATTATCACGGAGCACAAGGTTTCCATGCAAGAATGAGTCACATGCAAACAGTTGACCCCTTGAGATCCAGGATGGGACAAAAAAGCACTCCTAGTTGAGCACAATGAAATAAATGGAATATCGGCCCATATTTTTCTTGAGAAGTGGGTACTGGAACCATTGACAATGTACACTCCAGTGCCTCTCTCTTCTACGGAGGAGTTGCAGGTAGACACCATGAAAACGTCCCAAGAAACACAGCTAAATTCCACTACATAGCCATCTCTTATCACCTCCAGAACCCACAGGTTTTGACATGATCTTGATCCATCTCTAATTAAAAAAAAAAAAAAAAAGCACGGCGGACCTCTCTCCTGCTCCCAGAGGTGGGTCGGCACACCTTCATTGGGAGGCTCGGGGGTGCTCCACTACCTGAGCTTGCCTGGGACAAAAGAACTGAGATGTACCCAAAGGTCAAGTCCTCTGAAAAGCTGCTCCTCTGTAGAGTCGAAAACATCTGAACGACCTCTCGTGCTGAAGGAGCGCAACACCTGTTTCTTATCCCTCTGGTAAAAAAATCGGAGAAACCTGTGACTTGCCCCAATTATTGGCCATTTTCTCAAGCTCCCTCCCAAACTAGTGTGAGCCTTTAAAGGGCAACATCGTAAGGTTAGACTTCGAGGTTCTATCGGCCGACCAGTTTCAGTCATAGCTGATGCCTAGGCGCTATTACCGAAGCCACCCCTCCGACCAAAGTGCGGACCAAATCACACAGCCCACATCTACCAAAAAGGTGGTTGCTGGTTCCATCACTGCCCTTGAATTCACATCAGATTCATCTCTCTCCTGAGGAGAGCAGTAAAACAAGAGCAAGCCACCAGGGAACAACAGGAAGCTATCTGCAAATTCATTGTCATTGTTTCTAAAGTCTGCTTAATGATAGCCTCAATTCTCCTATCCTGTGCATCCTTCAAGGCTGTCCCCCCTTCTTTGGGGAATAATCGCCTGCTGGTAACAGTACACACAAGCACATCCACCTTCAGAAAGCACAAATGCTCTCTTGTAGTGGATCTAGGGGGTACAGTACTTCCAAGACTCATCCCCCTTTAAAATTAGCTTCCGGTGCTCCCCATTCAAGATCATCAATTCTTGAATGGCCTTCATAATAGGGAAGAAACGATAGGATTTACATAAAGAAATCAAAATGGGATCTTTCTTTGGCTCAGACCTAGATTCAGCCCATGAAACTCCCTGCACTTTCATGTCTGGGAAATCTGAGCTGGAAACCCATCTCTATGAAAGAAATGTAACAGTTCTATACGGCTCCAAACCCGGAGGAATTTCCCCATCTTCCAGAGAGCAAGGATCAGCCTTGTCTGTGCCATCTTAGTCCCTGCCGGGGAGGCCCACAGCAGATCTAGGCTTACTCCGATGCTTACCCACACAGCACGAGGCGTGTGGGAATCTGCAGCCTGTGATCCTGACTTGACAAGATTGGCCAAGGGCCAGGGACTGTGCCTGAAGAAAGGACTGCAGTCCTTGAAAAAAATTCTACCCAAGAAAAGGCAGAGGTATCCATGACAAAGTCAGAGGGCATCTGACCTAAGCCCACTGAACTACCTTCTCCTACTGACAAACCAGTAAGGGGAGTCCCAAATTCAGGCAACACCTCTAGCAAGCTTTTTTTCCCATTCCCACACCAGGCTGGGAAGAACCAGGCTGTGTGCGCAACTCTCCCTTGTGGTGAATATTCTCGTTATCTTGTCGCTGATTCTAGCACTTGCCGAGCCCAGCGTTGCGTCTGAAGAGGCTTGCTGGTCAAGACAATAGCGAGATATGAAAGTATGCAAGTGATGACCACATGGCAGCTTTAAAATAGTCCAGCAATATCACCTTGTGGATTTGGTCGTGGTCCGGGCCCTAGACAAAGATAACAACAATTGTGTCCATCTGTAATCTATATTATCTTGCCGCACTGGCAATACTTAAAGCTAGGCGGCTTCGGAGCCATTGTAGCACTTAAAAGTGCTTTTGTTGAAGAAAAACAAGAAAAATTTCTAAAGACAGAAGCAAAGCTCCGCATGCAGCCTGCAACATGGGAAAAAAAAAAAAAAAGACTGAGGGAGGAAGATGGTGCCGCTCAGGAAAGGATGCACAGCCACACAGAGCCAAAGCTCTGTGATCTTTGTGAATCTCTGCCCAGGCCCCTCCCAGACAGCATGGCTAATTCAGCCTGCTTACCAACAGGAAAAAAAATAAGTATATATGTTTCTTAATTATGCCGTCACTCATCTTATTGATGTTGCACAGCTTGGTTCTCTGCAAGTTGCAGAGCTCTCTTCTCTTGACTGGTTGTGTTTTGAATGATTGATTCTGAACTCCTTAATGGATCTTTCCTGTTATGCTTTGTCTGTCTGCTTTCTCTTGCCTGCTCTCATTGATCCCTTGCCACTAGGAATGCTGGAGACAATCTGTTTCCTGTATTTTCTTTCAGTTGGAACTGGGCTCTCTACAGACTAGCAGCATCTCATATTCCTGTTTCAAGCTATGCAAAGGCATTGCTTTTCACCATTAACATTCTACAGCTTCTATCTCAGCTCTAGTTGCCTCCTTCAGACTACTGAGCTTCCAAACAGAACTTCTCAGCTGTGACAGTCTCTCCTTTCTGTGTGGCTACTCTTGGTGCCTTCTCATTCCATGAGAGATGACTATTCTTCATTAAAATAAAAGCTGTTTGGTATTCAAGACAGAGTTTCTTCTGGTATTTGAAGTTGGGAATATGGTTTAACTGACTGTCTGGACCAGCGGTTCTCAACCTATGGGTCGCGACCCCGGCGGGGGTCGAACGCCCAAAACACAGGGGTCGCGCGCTCCCGGTCTCTCCCCGCTGGGCCGTTGCCGCCGCCGGGCCTGTCAGCAAGTTCAAGCCCAGCGGGAACGGCAGCGGCGCTAGAAGAAGCTCTGCACCCGTGGCTGTGCCTTTTCTTCTTCCTGCGCCTGCCCACCCCCTCCCGTGACCCGGAACAGGAAGTGAATCGTGGTGCGCGGGAAGGAGAGAGCTGCGCCGCGCGAAAAAGTAGCAGCAGCGGCTGCAGCATCGGTCCCCGAGCAATAGAAGCAGCGCCGGTAATGGAGAAAGGAGACAGCAGCATGAGCCTCCCCGCGGCCGATGGGATTCTTCTTTCTTGGCCAGCGGAGGCTGCTGCAGCTCCCATTTGTGCTCGGGGGAGAAGAGGAAGTGAGTGAGAGAAAGAGAGAGAAGCAGCCAGCCAGCCTGTGTGTGATTGACTGGTCAGAGAGCAGATGTGTGTGTGTATGTGAGAGACAATGAAAGTGATTGCTCAGGGAGATGACTGATGTGTATGTGAGAGTGTGAGACATTAGTCAGGGAGGTGACTGATGTGTGTGTGTGTGAGAGAGAAAAAGCATGGAAGTGAGAAGTCTGGGTATGTGAGAAAGCATGGGCGTAAGAAGCCTGGTGTTGTGGGGGTGAAAGAAAGCATGGGAGTGAGAAACCAGGGTGAGTGTGCATGCATGAGAGAGAGAGAGACTGCTTGGTAAGGTGATGGTGTGTGTGAGAGAAAAAGACTGGTGTGTTTGTGTGAATATGAGAGAATGGTGATTCAGGGAATGAGAAGCCTGTGCATGTGGAGAGAACAAGCATGGGAGTGAGAGACTGGTGAGTGAGTGTGTGTGTGTGTGAGAGAGAGGAGACAGAGAAAGTGATTATGAGAGTGAGAAGCCCGTATATGTAAGTAGAACATGGGAGTGGGAAGCGTGTGTGTGTGTGTGTGTGTGTGTGTGTGTGTGTGTATGGCATGAGAGAAACTGTTCAGGAAGGTGACTGATGTGTGTGTGCCAAAGACTGTTTGGGAGATGATTGGTGTGTGAGAGACAGAAACTGGTCATGGGGGCATGACTGGTATGGTGTGTGTGTGTGTGTGAGAGACATGGGCACTAAGGAAGAGGACCATAAGTATAGAGCTTAGCTTCTACTGCTGCTTCTGGTGAGTGCCACGGCCTGCAGGGAAGGGGAGTAGGAGAGCTGCTGGAGGGGGTAAGTAAAGGTGGCTTTTTAAGTTTATTTTTTCTTGACTGCCATTTTAATTGTGTGATGTCTGCTTTTTTGAAATATTTTATTGGTGTTTGGAGAATGTTTAAATAGTTTTTATGAGTTTTTAATTGTTGGATGTTCATAGCTGTTTTGAAACATTTATTCTGCTTATTAGTATAGTTTTACAATTATTTCTGTGTGGGGATCTATAGCTGCTTGCTAGTTCTGTTTTCCTAATAAGAGGTGTATTGGTTTTTAGGACCTGATTTAATATTTGTAGTGTTGCCTTTTCATAGATAGGGTTGCTCCTGTTTGAGTGTATTCCATAATACAGGTGTAACTGTGTGCGGATTAGTTTATGTGCATTACTACAGATCCTGGGAGTATGTTAGGTCGGTTCTGTGTCTGTTACCGAGATGAGATATTTTGCTAGCATGTAAGCGTTTGTATCGGTCTTATTTGTTGTGTTTTCTCAGAGGACATGCATTGGTGGTAAACTGCTGTCTTTTCTTAAGTAGGGCTATTGAGCCTGGAAATAGAAGGAGTTTGAGTTGCTGTTACTGAGATATCACTAGAACCAGAATATCTTTTTTGTAGGGTGAGTTGTATGGGGAATGTCATAATTCTGCTTTACATCCATTATTGTGGGTCAGGGGGGTTCCTGTGGATACAAACTATACTTTTACATCTAGCCCCATGACGATCATGGGTCAGTGTGCCATGCATGTGAGAACCTATGGTGAGTTGAGTTACATTCACATTATAAATGTCATAATTAAATGATAAGTGTGCACTAAAATCCAACCTCATCCATAACCCCGCCCCCATATGACCAAAGCCCCGCCCTCACCCCACCCTCACGGGGCGAGGGCGGGGCGAGGGGTCACCGCAACATGAGGAACTGTATTGCGGGGTCACGGCATTAGATAGAGGTTGAGAACCACTGGTCTAGACACTCAAGTTAACAGATCGCAAACTGAGGACAATACACATTGTTTTAAATTACTGGAAAAATAATTCTGAATTACATATCAACATGTGGTAGAAATCTATGTATGACAAGTATGAAGCAATAATGCCTGAAACACAGTTATTTTGTTTTTCCAAAAATGGGATCTTCGGTACTTATTTTTCTATCTTGATTCTGCAATATTAGTTTCAATCTTGCAACTGTAATATCACCTCCGCATTTGTAAACATGCTCTATGTTTTCTTATTTTCTGATTGTATTTAGTTATAAGAAATGAACATTTTTTTGGAACTTTAAACAATCTTCAGGCAAGTCACAAATACATGCTTTTGTAGCTTTAATGCTGAATTCTTATGAGACATTCAAATATTAAATTTCATTGTAGTTAATATTTCTATTTAGGTATCTTGACACCTCCTCTTTTGTGGAATGCCTACTGAAATAGCAATATTAAGTCTGGAGCTATTATTAATTAGGTTTTATCCCTAATTTTCTTTGGGGCCGATGTAATAAGACCCATAGTGAAATCAATGCTAGTCATCAGTATGTAACTTTTTTTTAGCATGTGCAACAAAAGAAAGCGATTCTGAGGAATGTAATAAAGGGCTCGTATGCAGATAAGATGCACACAGAAAATCTGCGCAAATACGCACGCTCACGGCGCTACATAATAAGTCACGCAGAAACTTGCATTAATGTGGCAACCCGCAAATGTTTTTTGGGGTAAAAACCTTACCATTTTATAAAACAGTGATGAGGTTAGTGGTCCTGAAGTGGAACTGAAGGTGGGTAGAGCAATGACCATGTGGGAGCTGTACCAGCGGATGCCAGTGGAGCTGAAATGCAGCAGAGATTTCTACAGCCGACCCGCAAAAATGTTTCATATATCTGGAAAAAGTGAAGGCAATCTACGATTACCCCAGATTAAACCAGTATCCAGAAACACGCTTTAACATAACTCCTGACCCAGGCATTAAAAAACTCACATTAAAAAACACTAACCAATGCGTGGCTCCCTGCATAGCCCATGATAATTAGTTGCCTCATTTGCTTGCAGTTGTGCTAAACCAGCTGTGTTTTAAAACAGGTTTATGCGCATTTTTTCTGTGCTGAACACTTTATTGCATACCAACTTAAGGATAGTGCAAAACCCTGTGCATGTCCGCACAAAAACCCATTGCAGCTTTATCGCTGATTAAATCAGCCCCTTTGTGATCATCATTTCTACATAAGGTTTTTTTCAAACTTGATTACTCAGATGTATACAGACATTATTTATTATATTTATTTATTTAACAGTTTTATACACCGAAGTTCTGTTAACAAAGTTACTAATCACTTCGGTTTACATTACAACAATAGATTGACAGTATAAAGAATAATGTCTTACAATGAACAGGGTAAAAAGAACTTGGAAAAAAATAAATAATAATAACTTAATAGGAGTAATTATATACAAAGTGGTGGACCGTCTTGGAGATCAAAGCTTAGATATTGAGTTTGAGATTAAGAGAATGCTTGGTTGAACAACCAGGTCTTTAGTCTTTTTTTAAAGGTGGGAGTCGATTGTTCAATTCTTAGGTCTGGTGGAAGTGAGTTCCAAAGATTAGGACCAGCAGTGGAAATAGCTCTTTTGCTAAGTGAAGTCTTGAGAGGATGGGCTCTTAGCGTGCCCTTCTGAGCTTGTCTAGTCGGACGAGAGGTGGAGTGAAGCTGTAAAGGGATGGTGAGGTCCATTGGAGTGGAGTTATAGATGGCTTTGTGGATTAGTGATAGGGATTTATAGAGGATTCTGTGTTTGATTGGGAGCCAGTGAAGGTTCTTTAAAATGGGAGTAATGTGGTCCCTTTTATTAGATTTGGTTAGGATCCTCGCAGTGGCATTTTGTAACATTTGCAGTGGTTTCAGAGTGTTTGCGGGTAAACCAAGCAGCAAAGAATTACAATAGTCTATCTTCGAGAAAATGATTGCTTGTAATACATATCTGAAGTCTTGGAAGTATAAGAGTGGTCTTAGCCTCTTTAATACTTGAAGTTTAAAGAAGCAGTCTTTTATGGTGTTGTTAATGAAGCTTTTGTAGTTTAGCTGATTATCCATGGTGACCCCAAGGTTTCTGACCTGAGTGGAAAAGGCCGGAGGAGATAAGTTGTGTGCGTAGGGAGCGGTGTAGTTACCATTTGGGGTGATGAGCAGGAACTCTGATTTGTTGGAATTGAGAATCAAATTAAGATTTGTTAGGAGGTTTTTGATAGATAGAAGACAGGAATTCCAGAATTGTAAGGTGTTTTGCAATGTGTCTTTAATCGGGATAAGGAGTTGGACGTCATCTGCATAAACATAGTGAAATGAGGTTAAATTTGGAGAGGAGATGGCAGAGGGAGAAGATAAATATTGAATAATGTTGGGGATAGAGAAGAACCCTGCGGGACTCCCATAGTGGATCTGAAAGGTGGTGATTCTTTGCTGTTTATCTTGACTTTATAGAATCTATTCTGGAGGAATGATGAGAACCAATTGAGTGCGGTGTTTTTTATGCCAATCTCTGTTAGACGATCCAAGAGGATATCATGGTTCATGATATCCTCTTGTGTAAATGATGACATTTACACAAATATTCTTTGCAATTACTATACTATTATCGTTTTTCTCAATCTTTTAAATTTTGAACCTCAATATTACTCAAGATTTCCTGTACGGGGCAATTAATGTAAACATTTAAGCAACTATACAGAACAGTTATTGTACAAATCACCACAGACTAGCATCTGGCTGGCTCATGCTGTGACATCATTCATGAAAGTTAATATTAACCAACTGATTGAATACAAAATAATCTGACACTATTTTTAACATGGATGCTTCCAGGAACTCAGGGGAATGACAGGGAAAACAGCCCAAAGTATGACAGACCTAAACTACCACCTAGAAAAACATCTCACACTATCTCCACTTCAACAAACTGAAGCTAAACCCTGGAAAACAAAGGTGCTGTGGATTGGAAAAAAGGACTTTAGCCATATCCCCTTTGTCGCGCGCACGAAGGAGCACGACAAAGCGGCCCGCCCCTTTGTGCGCCCCTTCGTGCAGCCCCTAAGGAAAGCCCACTCTCTTTCTCTCTCATCTCGCCTGACTCTGCAAAAATTCCTCTGGGATTAAGACCTCATCTCGCCTGACTACAACTCTGTGACCCATCCCTCCTCAGACTGCACCCAGCCTTCACGGACCAACTTCTGGACTTTCAGCCTCTCACTGCAACCTACAATCCAGCTCCAGCGACTCTTCTCAAGACAAGACAAGGACAACCCCACACTCTTCTCAAGACAAGGACAACGCCACAGAGACTACAAGGACCAACCCCACAGAGACCACACTACAGAGACTACACCGACCACGAGACTACGCCTCAAAAGCAAAAATGCTGAACCGCTTACGCATCTACAAATCCCTCATTCCTATAATGATTTCCCCCACCACTCAGTTTTTAGGACTCTCTCTGTTCACCATCATTCTATTTAACGTTCAATCACTCACTAACAAAACAATAATACTCAACGATCTTCTGCAGGATACAACCCCAGACTTTTGCGCTATAACCGAAACATGGCTAAAATCTTCGGACATCGCCCTCATAAACCAATTACCAACACAGACCTACAATTTTTTCTCTATCCCAAGGCAAAAAAAAAAAAAAAAAAAAAGAGAGGCGGGGGTATCTTCCTAGCTGTCAAAAATTCTCTGAGATTCTCACACTACCCAATCCATTCTGCTACCAAACTAGAAATAGGATTGTTTAAATCTGAACATCTGCAAATCCTCCTAGTCTACGCCCCTCCAGGCCTGCTAGATTCTGATGCCTCTCCCATTCTCGAAATCATAGCCTCTCACTTAAACTTAGACACCCCTGCTATAATCTTGGGAGACTTTAACTTGCATGTAGACAAAGTCCCCCCCTCAACAAATTGCGAAGCCTTCCTCACAGCAATGTCAGCAATGGGTTTCAAACAACAAATCAATAAACCTACTCACAAAGCGGGCCACACGCTGGATCTTCTATTTACTAACTCCGGCATTTCACAAACCAAACAACCAGAGTGCAATCAAGTCCCATGGTCAGACCACTCAATAATCTCCACTACTTTTTCACTATTACAACCGGACTCCAAGCAGACCGCCAGTCCATCATTTATCTAAAGGAAACCTTGCGCCTCAGAGTTCCTCACCAAGCTCCTAGCCCCGGATCTCTCCTATATTGACGTCACCACGCCCAACACAGCCCTCCAATCCTGGTCCAAAATAACAGAATCAGTAGCCAACATACTATGTCCTCTGACAACAAAAAAGCTTAAACAAAATGCATCCAAAAGACAACCCTGGTTTAACGATGAGCTGCGAAAACTCAAACACCTGCTTCGTCAGAAAGAAAGAAAATGGCGTAAAGCCCCCTCTCCTTCCTCACTATCAGATTACAAACGTTCTCTCCACTTATACAAAAACATGACCTTAAAAACCAAAAGAGACTACTATGCCAGCAAGATCCACCACCTCATCTTCGACTCTAAAGCTCTTTTCACCTACGTCTCCAGTCTCACTAAAGCTATCACTCCAGATATTCCAACCGAATTATGCCAGACAAAAGCAGACGAACTGGCTCTTCATTTCAGTAAAAAATCTCCGACCTCCTCAAACAACTGCCACCAAACAAGGGCACATCCGATAGTACATATCTTCTCCCAAACGCCTTCGAACCCATCACCATTTCAGAGATTCAATCGGTTCTGAAGAAAATGAAACCATCAACACACCCGTTTGATCAAATCCCATCCAAATTACTTCTTCTAATCCCGGATACTATATCGAAATCTCTAGCCGACATCATAAATTGTTCCCTGTCCCAGGGTATCTACCCAGACGACCTCAAAATGGCTTCAATCAAACCACTCCTAAAAAAACCCAACCTAAATGCGAACGATCCCAACAATTACCGCCCCATCTACAACCTTCCGTTTATAGCTAAAGTTATGGAAAAAACACCCAATTATCAAATTACATCGAGGATCACAAGATCCTCTCCCCGAATCAATATGGATTTCGCAAAGAATCAAGCACCGAAACACTTCTTCTCTCCGGCATAGATAAAGGTCACGCCTACCTACTAATCCTCCTCGACCTTTCGGCTGCCTTCGATACAGTCAACCACCACCTCCTCATAAAACAACTAGCAAACATTGGAGTGAAAGGCACAGCACTGACCTGGTTCAAAACCTTCTTGGACAACAGAGGATACAAAGTCAAAATTCATAACAAAGAATCAAATTACTTTCCTTCCTCTCAAGGGGTGCCACAGGGCTCCTCCCTTTCACCCACGCTCTTCAATGTTTACTTGCTCCCTCTCTGCTTACTACTAACGAAACTAAACCTGAAACACTTCCTTTTTGCAGACGACGTCCAGATCGTGATCCCGGTAAAAGAATCCATCTCTAAAACACTAGAATTCTGGAATAGCTACCTAACAGAAATCAACCACCTCCTCACCAATCTAAACCTAATTCTCAATGCCTCGAAAACGGAATTTCTACTTATTTCCCCGGAAAACAACAACACCCTTTCAAAGCCACCATCTCTCCTTCAAACCTCTCACGTAAGAGACCTAGGAGCCATCATGGACAACCGTCTCAACTTAAAATCATTCATCAACCAAATCACCAAAGATTGCTTTCACAAACTACATATCCTAAAAAGAATAAAACCTTTTTTCCACTCACAGGACTTCAGAACAATTCTTCAGGCAATAATCTTCTCCAAACTAGATTATTGTAACTCGCTACTACTAGGTCTACCAGCTTCCCACACCAAACCTCTACAAATGGTGCAGAATACAACTGCCAGAATCCTGACGAACTCTAGGAGAATGGACCACATCACCCCAATCCTCAAGGACCTTCACTGGTTACCGATCCACTACAGAATCATATACAAATCCATCACCACCATCTACAAAGTCATTCACCAACAAGCCCGGATCAACTTACAAATTCCCTTCAAAAAATACACATCCAGACCCATCAGAGAATCCTACAAAGAATCTCTCCAGGTGCCTCACGCAAAAACCATTCATCATAAGTCTCTCAGTGCCAGAGCATTCTCAACCACAGGTCCACCATTATGGAACTCCATCCCAGCGGACCTGAGACAAGAACCCTGCCTTCCAACATTTAGAAAAAGGCTGAAAACTTGGCTTTTTAAAAAAGCCTTTCCAATCCCTGACTGAGACCTACACCAGACTCCGTAACCACACTATCCAAGCCCTGACTGAGACCTACACCCGACATCTCAACCACACTATTAAAAATGGTTTTAAATAACAAATTTTGTCATTCGCTGCCATCACTTTCACATTAACACTATCATTTACTATACAAATCACATTTAATCGGATTCAATCTTGTAACCTTGTAAATAAGTTGCTGTAAGTTAAATCCCCCTCTTCTCATCTCTAACTCCCAGTTATTTATTTCCCTGTTTTATTGTAACTGTCACTCTCCTTACAATGCTCTTGTTACAATTGAGTTATCTCTTATCTTGCACACTTTGTTAAATGTAAAACGGTTTGATGTGATCCATGTCAAGCTAAGCTAAGGGCTCAAAAAAAAAAAAAGGGGGGGGGGGGCCGGGGGAGAAGGATCTGCAGTCACCATCTGTGTAAGTTAAGGACAACAAAAGGTCAACCACTAAGTCTGCCCATTCCTAATGCAATACCTCAAAGCCCATCCAATCTCAGGCTTTACCCTCACATCTAAGAATCCTGTGTGCTTCTCTTATGTTTTTATGAATTACTACTGGGTAGAATTCCGCACATGCAGAATTTACATAGAAGTCAACCCCTCTCCCCCATGCAGAATAAGGCATAGCAGAAAGAGGTACCGCTGTCCCACTTGGGCCAAAAGGGGCACCAACTGTATCATTACAAACCAGCAGAGATAGAGAACGGAGCAATGGTGGTGGAATTAAGAGAGCTGCAAGATCAAGTCTTGGACTGGGGGGGGGGGGGGGGGGGGGGAGAAGATTGCAGGGAGGGAGAATGAGCAAACTGAAGAGTGAAAAGTATGGCAAGCTTGGAAAGGGAGAGAGAGAGCTGGAGGCGGGATCAAGCCTACAAAGTGTGGCTGGGCCTTATATTTTAATATATTGATGGATTTTATTACTACAACCCAACATGACCACTTATTTGATGAAAAATAAATGGAAATAAAAATAAATTATGTACTATTACAGTACTCCTGTGGGAATTTTACACAAAAAATTCACCATCTTTGGAGTAATATCTTTCTGTAATGCATTTACTCAAAGACTGTGATTGTGTGATTTGAAGTTTGCAGAATTAAAAAAAAAAAACTGCATCTAATTCCCCCAGCAGCAATGAGTTTTGCACCACTCTAAACAAAATTAGCTAGCTATTTATAATCGTCTGCTCCTTCGCTGCAGTTTAGAAAAAAAGCTAGAGGCTTGACTGACTTTACTCAATATTACTCACTTTGATAAGTTATTATAAAATCTAAGCTGTTGAAAAGATAAAGAGTATTGTTGCCAAATAACTGTGTTCCTAAAAACAGAAATCCTTCATCCACACACACATCTACTAGATCAGCTGTAACCTTCATAAACCCTGTTCTCCCTTCCTTGTTAATGCTCTAATGCAAGCACCACTACAAGAGATCTTCCCTGCTGCTACAAAACCAAAGAAACTCACCCTATCAGCAATACTCCAAGTAATGTCACTCAGTAACTAATGCACATAAAATGTCCCAAGTGGAATGAAATGTTAAATCTGAGCAAATGTGCTTCCGCAGGTACAAAGAGAACACAAGGAAAAGAAAATATTTTCCAGGGTATGGAATAACAAAAAACCCATAAAGAACGAGGACAACCGTTAATAATGGAAACCAAATAACTAAAGAAAGTAATGCCTTTCCTGTGTTTTTTAAGCTTCCAGATCACTTGGAGATTTAAGGAAGGGAAGCTCGGCAACGCCCTGGACAAACACCGCCGGGCTCACTTCCAGGTGAGTGGTAAATGCAACGGTACGGGTCTCCCTTCCTCGAAAGAGCAAAGGAGGCACGGAGACCCAGCCTGTAAGTACCCGGCCCAGCCACCTCCCCTCCTCCGCCAGCGCCCCTGCCACGGGAAGCGGAGGAGGAGCAGCAGCAGCAACCATAAGACTAATGCCCAAAACCGCTTCCATCCACACCTCACCGGCACTGCCGCGCGCCAATAACCGTCGCTAGTGCCGCAACCTCTCCTATCACCATCGCCTCACCATCTTCCCTTCCCTTCTGCCCGCTGTTACTGACCTGCCCCTCCGACCCGAAGCCCGAAAACAATGACGTCACCGAATCACCAACAGCGAGAAGAATACGCAGGCAACCTATAGCAGAGCGGTATTAACCATTCAATCCCGCCCTCCTGCTGTGGCTCCTCCTCTTCCGTCGCGCGGTGCAACAGCGAGCGAGGCTAGAGTTTTCCTCTCATTACCTCTGTGCCATGAAAGAGCAGAGGATAAGCAAGCAAGTGCCCCAGATTGGAGCGAGAGCCCGGGAAAGCCCGGTGTCTTTTTGTGTTATTTTTCTATTTACATACAAAATGTAAACACAAAACATTAACGTGAACACACGAGCTTCTACCACTGGGTGCCCTCACAGTCATATGTGCATGATTTTACACCAATGCTACTCACGAGTACTTAAAGAGATCAGAGATATTTTTGCCATTGGCATACGTATTAAACTAGTGCAAGCTAAGCACCCAGCCCAGAGGCTCTGGGCAGCCATTTTTGGTGCGGATAATTGAGAAAAAAAAAAAAAAAAGTAATCAGGCTACAGTAGTATAGGCACTAAAATAAGCATGTGAAACTAACTCTTGCTTTTTTTCCTCACGATAACAGATTTTGAAAAACATATTTTGTCAAGATATTGGTATCATATTTTACTATATCTTCAAGAAAAGGCAATAAATATTTTTTTTCAAGTGCTAAGGAGTTTTTTGCATTTACTGCTTTTTCAAAATGTTTGCCCTCTATTGCTAATCGGGTCTCTAGTGCTATTTGCTGTACAAATAAACAAAAGAAACAGGCACTGCTCTGGAGCGATTACAAATAGGAACAAGACAGGGCAAAACCGGGAATTTCATTTACTAAGAAAATTGTTTAAATCTTTCAGGCAGAGTGCACCGTTAGCATGCAATTGGCTGCGCGTTTTCGACGCACGTCTATTACCCCTTATCCAGTATGGGATTTAGCGCATCAAAAACTAATAGCGCTCATCTCAGGCATTAATTTCTGAGCAACCTGGAAAACTGTACCGAAAAGCAAAAAAATACTGCTTTTCTGTACATCCTCCAACTTAATATCAGTAAGGATATTAAGTTGGAGGAATCTGACCGCCGGTCAGCACTTAGCACAATGGACGCTCAATTTTACCGGCGTTCATTTTCCTAACCTGTGGCTGTCAGCAGGTTCGGAAACAGATACCAGTAAATTGGGCATCAGTTGTCCAGACCCACTGACAGCTACCTCTACTGCTAATAAGCAGGTCGATACAGTAAGGCCGCGTTAGAAAGAGTGCGGCAGTGTCGGGCTCACCCTCGTTCCCAACATGCACAGTCCTGCTCACATACCGCTTGATACTCTATTTAAATTGCTTGCAAATGCAAGCCGCGTCTGCGAAGCATTAGGCAAAGGGTTAGGCCCGCGCAACCCATTTTACTGTATAGGCGCTTAATACAGCACCTATACAGTATCCTGGGTGCGCCGGTACCTGTCATTTCAAATGTCATTTCAACTGACATTTGAAATGACAGGTACCAGGAAGTGGATGGTCCCCCCCCCCTCCCGAAGCAAGGCGCAGGTGAAAATTAAAACAAAAGTGTAAAAAAAGTAAACTTACTGGAGGGAGCCGGCGGGCGCGTGTTCGAGGCGGGAGCGAGTTCATCGAGGCGGGAGCCGGCCAGCGGGTGGGCGCACGTTCATCCTGGCGCGGCGGGAGCCAGCGGGCGCACGTTTATCCAGGGCAGCGGTGGGAGCCGGCGGGCGTGCGTTTATCCAGGCGGCAGCGGTGGGAGCCGGCGGGCGCGCGTTCATCCAGGCGGCGGCGGCGGGAGGCGGCGGGCGGGCGTGCATTCATCCAGGCGGAGGGAGCCGGAGGCGAAAGCGGCCTCCAGCAACCCCCACCGGCAGTGAATGATTGCACGCCTGTGTACGCCCGTGCAATTTCGGTGCTCAAGGCGTGACGTCACGACGTTTGACGTCACGGCATGTGACGTCAGCGTTCTCTAATGCCCTGCATTGAGCGCCAAAATTGCACGGGAGTACACAGGCGTGCATTCATTCACTGCCGGCGGGGGTTGCTGGAGGCCGCTTTTGCCGCCGGCTCCCTCCGCCTGGATGAACGCACGCCCGCCGGCTCCCATCGCCGCCGCCTGGACAGACGCACGCCCGCCGGCTCCCACCGCCGCCGCCTGGATAAACGCGCGCCTGCCGGCTCCCACCGCCGCCTGGATAAACGCGCGCCCGCCAGCTCCCGCCGCCGCCTGGATAAACGCGCGCCCACCCGCCCGCCGGCTCCCGCCTCGATGACAGCCCGCCGGATGAACGCGCGCCCGCCGGCTCCCACCGCCGCCGCCTGGATAAACGCCCGCCCGCCCGCGTGGAGATGGGGGATTCGGAAAGTGACATCCAAGGTATTTATACCCATTTTTAGGTTTTCTTTTGTGGGAAAGTTTGCCGTCTACCCTTAACCCTTGCCTCTAACGCAGGGGTAGGGGTAGGCGGTAATTTAGCAGGTTAAACGCGGGGCAAAATGGCAGGGTAAAATAGCGATAGTCGGGGGGCGCGTTACTATATGGGAGGGAATAGCTAATTCGCTCGTTTACATCTGATATACATGCCGCGTGCGGAAGGGGTTACCCGGGGATTTAAAGAGGCGGTAAGAATCGGTTAAAGGGGATTGTGTATCGCAGGAAGGGCTAACGCGGCCGGAAAGTGAGTAGAAAGCAGGTTAGGAGCAGGGTAACCGCGGCCGCACTTTACAGTATTGAGCTGAAGGAGGCGCTAGGGATGCGCTATTGTCCCTAGCGCCTCCTTATTAGTGCACCACCTCATTTAAATAGAGAATCACATGCCCAGGAGAGGTGCCTGGGCGCAGGTTGGAAGAACAGGCTCTCCCGCATTTTTTACTGTATCGGCCTGTAACTATTCCAGCACACAGTGCAGTAAGGTGAAACGTGTGGAGTCCAGAGTCATGAATGTAGGCAAGCCTGTTGGAAATAGAGTGGGCATCCCAAAGGGAATATTAGAAAATGAAGAAGGAGAGAGATAGGGGTAATGGTTTGATATGCATAGATGGGGTAAAAGCCTTCTTAGACAGCCAAGAGTGGGATGGATATCCCCATCTGAGAGGAGGAAGATTAGGAGAATAAGAAGAGAGAATAAACACAATGATGAGGATACAATACTTTTCAGACAGAGTGAAAATGGCTGGATGGTGGATGGTGAGATGAATGCCGAGAATAGGGAAAGCAGACGATGTTAGAACTGATATGCAGCAGGGAATAAGAAGAGGGAGTATTAGTAACAAGAAAAGTAGATGTAATGGAGCCAAAGGAAATGAGAAGGAATAATCTACGAGTCTGAAATAATGCTATGACATGCACTTTTCTAGATGAAATAAATGACTACTTCATGGGACACAGGCTGGGGAACTATTTTAGATCTAATTTATTTTTTTGCATAGTAAAAACAGGATCCTCAGAGCAAATATAAAAATACAGTTGGCACTAAGAAAACTAAAACCACTACTGTCTCTGCAAAACTTTCGCACTGTGCTGCAATCACTAATATTTGCTAACACTGACTATTGCAATGCACTGTTGCTTGGTCTACCTTACACGACAATAAGACCACTGCAAATATTACAAAACTCAGCAGCTCGAATTCTCACTGGCAAAAGCAAAAAAGACCACATCACAGATACACTAGCCGATCTACACTGACTACCCATTGAACAAAGAATTCAGTTTAAAGCACTTTGCATAATACACAAACTGATCCATGACGAAAAAGCTGAATGGCTGAACACAGCACTTCGAGTACATGTACCGCACCGAAATTTAAGATCAGCAAACAAAGCTCTCTTAACCATTCCATCAGTAAAAACAGCAAGACTTACCCAGGTCAGGGAACGCGCACTATCTCTGGCCAGTCCCCTGTTATAGAACACTATGCCCCTCGAGCTACGACTCCAGAGAAATTTTAAACTATTCAAAACCTCAAAACATGGCTTTTCAAACAGGCCTTTTACAAAGAGAACGGCGCAAACAACTAAGGAAGAGCAGGAATAGAGCACCTAACACATAATCTCCAAGTACATACCTGGAAATTATTTTTTTATCACACAGATAATCGTAGTCAATAACCCGTAATGCCATGAATGAACCAAATGTAATCTCCTAGAAGTCATTCATAAATGGAAAATCCATGTCATTAACCAAATAGCTTTTAATCTTTATTTGTTACCGGATACTATTGGCACCTCCATTGTACAATTTTTTTGAGCTAATCTCCTCTATATTTGCCATTTTGTAAAACGTTATGATGTAAATAACTTAATGACCGTATAGAAAAACTTTTAAATAAATAAATAAATATCCAATAATTAGTTATTAGTCCAAAAATGCATCCCATTATTTTTAAACAAAAACAAAAACCTCATAGATGGTTGAAAATTTCAACACAAATATGAAAAAACCATTCAAACATCAACCATACCCAAACTAGAGCACCAGAATAATTTGTAGGTTACAATTAATTTCCATATAACTGCATAATGTAGATCTTGTAACTTTTCTTTAATTGGATTTGATAACAATGTCAAAGATTTCCCCATGCTTTTACATAGTCTTTAGCAATTAAACATTCAGGCCGATGCAATATAGTGCACTCGGCCGAATGCAATGCTTAACATGTGCTTGGGCACGCATCCAACACCCCTTATGCAATAAGGGGATTAGCACATCCAAAACATGCGTCTTAACCAGTGCATAGCTAATAGAGCTATTCACATGTAAATTCATGTTGATGAGGCTATTAGCTATTACCCCCGATGCAAAAAAAAAAAAAATGCGCACCCACTGTGCACATTTTTACTCTCAAAGCAATGTCTGTCCTGGAGCAGTCATTAATTCTCGAGGAGCCCTAAAGTTAACAGACAAGCAGAAAATACTGCTTTTCGGTTCCACTGACTTAATATCGTGGGGATATTAAGTCGGAGGAACAGAAAAAAGGAGTAAGGGATACATTTTAAGAAAAATTAAAAAAAAAAAATCACACGTGGTCATGACATATGTAGCGCTGTACAAACAGAGAAAGACAGTCCCTGCTCTATAGAGCTTACAATTTAATAAGACAAACATAAGGGTCAAGATACTTGGTTAAAAGAAAAGAAAATTAGTCAAGACTAAAAGCAGACAATCAGGCATAAGATTTAAAAGCGGTTTCAAAAAGGTGGATCTTTAGCAAGGATTTAAACACAGCAAGAGAATGAGCATGATGCACCAGTTCAGGAAGGCTTCCAAGCACACGGCAAACCAGGTGGAAAGCACAGTCTGAAACTGACAGTAGAGGAGAAGGGCACGGAGCGGAATGCACGAGAAGGGGTGTAGCGAGAAATAAGAGAGGAGAGGTAGTGAGGTGCTGCAGAGTGAAGGCATTTGTATTTGAGAAGGAAGAGCTTCAACTGTATTTATTTATTTATTTATTTGTTTTTCTATACTGATATTCGAGAAAACATCATGTCGGTATACAGAGGAAAAACAAATACAATAAAATACATCAGTAAGAAAATGAAATAGAACGTACACATAATAAATAAACCAAAATATAAAAACAATCTTCATAAAGTACTTAAAAAAATACAAATAAAATGCTCAATAAAATACTAAAACAAAGCAAAAGAGAAGGATTATTCAATTGCGGAAAGCTTGCTGAAATAGCCATGTCTTTAGTTTCTTTTTAAAAGTCTGAGGATTTGCCTCTGCTCTCAAATCCATTGGTATGGAATTCCATAGTTTTGGTCTTTCTAAGGAAAGTACCTGCTCTCTAACTGTGTTTAGGTGGGCCAATTTGGAAGACGGTATTGATAGTAGTCCTTTATTTGATGAATGCAAATTTCTTTGTGGTGTATGGAAATGTAATACAGCATTAAGCCATTCAATTCTTTCATTTTATAATGTTTTATTTATTAGTATCAATATTTTGAACTGTATTCAAAAAGAAATTGGTAACCAGTGGAGTTCTTTCAAAATGGGTGTGATATGATCCAATTTTCTAGTGTTTGTGAGAATTCTAGCAGCTGCATTTTGAAGGATCTGAAGCGGTCTGGTAGTGGATACGGGGAGGCCTAAAATAGTGCATTGCAGTAATCTAATTTTGGAAAGATCAATGCTTGTAAAACCATTCTAAAATCGTTGTTATGCAAAAGTGTATGCGGGAGAGGATAGGGAGCCAATGCAGTGGCTTCAGAAGAGGGGTTATCTGAGCATAGCAACTTTGGCAAAAGATAAGTCGCGCAGCTGAATTTAGAACAGATTGAAGTGGAGGCTTGCCAGGAGACCTGTGAGGAGTAGATTGCAAAGGTCTAAGCAGGAGGAGATGAGAAAGTGGATAAGAGTTCTGGTAGTGTGTTCAGAAAGGAAAGGATGGATTTTGGCAATGTTATATAGAAAGAAATGACATGTTTTAGCAGTGCTATGGATATTCATAGAGAAGGAGAGAGAGGAGTTGAAGAAGACTCCAAAATTACGAGCTGATAGGACCGGGACAATAACTGTGTTATCCACAGAAATAGAGAAAGGAGGAAGAGGGGAGGTGGGCTTGGGGGAAAAGATAAGGATCTGTCTTAGCCATGTTGAGTTTAAGGTGGCGGCGAGTCATCCAGGCAGCAATGTCAGACAGGCAGGCCGAGATCCGGGATTGGATTGCTGGTGAAATTTCTGGTATACACAGCAGCGGTATGTAAAAAATGGTAGATCTGATGGTCTGCTAAGAAATCCTTAAAAGGCAGCTGGTATGCACCATGTAATTGAGGCCAAGTCAACATGGTGCCGCCCCCCAGAAAGTGTTCCAACTTGGTGAGACCCCTATCTCGCCAGCCCTGGAATGTCGGGTTACTGCGCCCAGTGGGAAAGTTACCAAGGTGGGCGACATGGGTAGAATAAAAATACATGCATTCTCCTACCACACATTTCTTCCATTTGGCCCATAGTCGCCACCCTGTGACAATTCAGGATGGTTATAAATTGTGCCGCCACATAATACCATTGTAAGTTAGGCATTCCAAGTCCTCCCCTGTCCCTTGGCAGATAAAGTAAACGACGCGATATCCGCGAGGGTCGCAGATAAAGTCAAATAATATCTTTTGCCAAGAGCGCAGTAAAGCAGAGCTGAGGTATACAGATAATGTAATAAACAGATATAAAAATCTAGGTAATATATTCATCTTCACTATGGCGATGCGCCCCAACCATGAGTGTCGCCCCCAGTCCCAGGCCTGGATATCCTTTCGTATATTCCGGAGTAATTGGACATAGTTAAGGCTGTACAAGTCATTAGTGTTGGCCCCAAATATTTAATGGAATCTGTGGCCACATTGAATAGATAATGCTGTCGGAGGTCACGCACAGTATCTTCCGCAACTGACTCATTCAGTAACTCCGATTTATCTAGATTAATTTTGAAGCCAGAAACCGCACTAAACGCTTTAATTTCAGATGTAATCTCCGGTAATGAGACAGTGGGATTGGAGACTGTCATGAGAATATCATCCGCAAAAAGGGACAATCTTAGATGCAAATCCTCTAGCTGCACCCCAGTGATCTTGTCAGATGCCCGCACCCTCGTAGCGAATGGCTCCAAAAAAAGGGCAAACAGCAGGGGCGATAAGGGACACCCCTGTCTGGTCCCCCGTTGCACCGGGAATGTACTTCCATATCCCCCATTAACCTTTATGCGAGCAGTAGGATTATGGTAAAGGGCTTGAATCCATTGAATGAACATAGGCCCAAAGTGCATCTTCTGTAATGTGGCAAAAAGAAACTCCCAATGCACAAGATCGAATGCTTTTTCTGCGTCAATCGCTAACAGTAAAAGCGGTATGTTCTGCTGCTTAGCCCACCATAATACATCCATAACTTTGCATACGTTATCTGCCGCCATTCTTTGGGGAATAAAGCCAACTTGATCCTTGTGAACCAACCCAGAGAGCACCAAATTAAGATGTTCTGCCAATACCTTCGCCAATATCTTTAAGTCAAGGTTAATAAGAGATATTGGGCGGTAGGAACTGCATTGTGAGGGATCCCTCCTGGGTTTAGCTAGAACCGTAATGCCCACTACGTTAGTATGAGGAGGCAATTGATCCCCTTCCCTTAAGCTGTTAAAAAAATTCGTAAGGGGGATAACAATATTTGCACTACATTTCTTGTAGTAAGTTCCCGTAAAGCCGTCAAGGCCTGGTGCCTTGCCGGCTTTCAGGTCATGATAGCCTCCTGTACCTCAACTTGAGTAATAGGTGCTTCAAGTATCGCCTGTTGACCTTCAGTCAGCCCGGGGAGCGTCAGTGTTTGGAGATACTGTTCGATAGACGGAGCTGATATATTATCATCCCTCCTATAAAGATTCTCATAGAATTTGGTAAAACACCCTCTGATTTCCGGGGTGGCAGTCACATAGCGGCCCTCTGAGGTCTGAACCTTGGCAATATTATTCTGGATGGCATGATGCTTTAACTGGCGGGCCAAAACTCGTCCAGCTTTGTTGGAGCCCTCAAAATATCTCTGCCTCGTGCGATCCAGAGCGTGAGCTACCCATGCAGCATCCATTAGACTCAGCTACGTGCGAATAGCTCCTAATTGCTGCAATAATGCAGGGTTTAGGGAAGACTCATGCTGGCGTGCCAGCCTATTGAGTGGCCCAAGTAATTCTACTCTACGTGCTTCCCGTTTCCTTTTCCCAGCAGTAGCTAGAGCTATGAGTCTGCCTCGAATGACTAGTTTAGAGCATTCCCATAGGGTTCCTGCTGCTGTCACAGAACCTAGATTATGCTGATAATAATCCTTAAGATAATCATTCACAATCTTACATTGTGCCTCATCTCCTAAGAGATCCTCTCGCAATCTCCAGAACCGCAGACCTGTATCCGGGGAGGCCAGTAACAGGGACACCCAAACAGGAGCATGATTGGACCATGTGATATCGCCAATACCTACATCCATTACCTGGTTCTGGAGCCCCTTATCTACACAGATAAAATCAATCCGTGAATAAGAAGCATGTGGGTGTGAGAAAAAAGTATACATCCTAGATAGAGGGTTGCGGGATCTCCATATATCAATCATACCCCAATTACGCATTATAGTAGTCAGTTCAGACGACGCTGTCCAACTACCTGAATTCTTGCGATGGGACGTGTCCATTCTTGGATTCCGAACTAAATTATGGTTGCCCCCCCCATAATACTTGCCCTTCGACATAGTGGGACAGCGTTTCATCTACGGAGCGTAAAAAAGACCCCTGCTCATGGTTGGGAGCATATATGTTCATAATGGTGTAAATCTGCTGATCTATCTTTATCTTTAATAGAAGATACTGTCCAGCTGGATCAGCCATATGTGAGAGATACTCATACGTGACCATCTGCGCAATCAAGATACCCACCCCGGCGTATTTAGTGTGTCATGTGCTCGCATACATGTAAACATTGGGATAACCTACTATCTGTAGCAGCCGTTCATGGCACTTGAGCAAGTGGGTTTCCTGGATCAGTGCTATAGAGACCTGCTGCTGTTGTAAATCCCTCTGCAACAGTTGCCTCTTTCTATGGGAATTAAGGCCCTTAACATTAAGGGACCACAGCTTCAACGCCATTTACAAGCCTCAAGTCCCCCCTCCCAAAGCCATAGGACCATAGACCACCCGAACACAGTATCGGACATAATGATGCAACTTCCCACATTGAACTAAACTTTGTAAGCTCATGGACCAAATTCCCTCCCTTCCCATCCCCCCCAAACAGAATGTATCCTCTCCCTGGATACCTATAAACATAGGGTTAGAGCGTACCATTGAGCATGTAGCCGTCTGGCTTATTTGCTCTGACTTCGGTGCAGCAATTAGTAAACAATGTAAATGTTCTTAAAGAACTATCATACAGAAAATGTTACTTTCATGTACATTCTTGGCATAATTCTGATGGCATGGTGTTCCATATTCTGGATCCAGCAATGATGAATGAACGTTCTTTTGTGGTGGAAAGATTAGTCAGGTTGGGTGCAGGGATCTTCAGTTTAGCTAAATGCTGGAATCTGGTTGGGCGGATTGATGTTTTGAATTGTAGGTGATCAGTGAACCAGTTCATATCTCTGTTGTGGATGGCTTTATGAATCAGTGTCAAGGATTTATATATTATTCTGGATGCCACGGGTAGCCAGTGTAATGATTGAAGTGCTGGAGTGATGTGCTCATGGCGGCTTGTGTCAGTGATGATGCGGGCAGCTGCGTTTTGTAAAATTTGCAAGGGTTGAATTGTAGTTTTAGGAAGACCTAGTAGCAATGCATTGCAGTAATCAATCTTTGATAAAATAGTCGCCTGTAATACTGTGCAAAAGTCGTATTGGTATAAAAGAGGTTTAATACGTTTTAGTGTATGTAGCTTAAAGAAACCACTTTTAACTGTATCCGCGATGAATTTTTTAAACGTGAGATTGCTGTCAATGATGACGCCAAGGCTGCGTACTTGTTGAGTAATAGCAGACATGTCATGTGAAAGACCAGCATAGCTCGGGGATGCATTTTTTGGAGGTGAAACAATGATAAGCTCGGTTTTATTGGTATTAATAGCCAATTGATTGTCCATGAGAATTGTTTTAATTTCTAATAAGGCTGCATTCCAAGTGTTCAAGGCATTTGTGATAGTGCTGGTGATTGGTATGAGTATCTGAATATCATCCGCGTAGATGAAGTATTGAAGACGCAGTTTTGATAGTAGCCGGCATAGTGGTGTAAGGTAAATATTAAATAATGTAGAGGAAAGAGAGGATCCTTGGGGAACTCCTTGAGAGAGATTTCTTGTCTTGGATTCACTTAGTCCACTTTTGACACTGTACGTTCTGTTGCTCAAGAATGACTGGAACCATAGTAGTGCTGAGCCCGAAATACCTATTTCAGAGAGGCGGATTATGAGGGTATTGTGATTAACCGTGTCGAAAGCTGCTGATATATCAAGTAGGGCGATGAGATATGATTTACCAGCATCTAGAGCTTTTAGAAGCACTTCTGAAAGTGATATCAGAAGCGTTTCCATGCTGTGGTACTTTCTGAACCCAAACTGGGAAGGGAAAAGTAGTTGATGTTCATCTAGGTAGTCAGTTAGTTGTTTGTTGATGACTTTTTCCATAATTTTTTTTTTACTAGAGGAGTAATTAAGGAAAAACAAACACATAATAAAGACAAAAGCTCTCCTGTCTTACCATCTTTCAAATCTTACGCGAGCATATTTATGATAGTGGGGTGAGCTTCTTGGCGTTAATGAATTCCCTTAAATGCTCAGGATTATAAAACACATACACATTCCCTGAGTATTTAATTACGCATCTAGCTGGATATCTCAGAAGAAATTCCGCCCCCAGTGTACGAACCTCTGGGCGCATCTTCAAGAAATCTTTCCTACGTAACTGAGTTACTCTAGATAAATCAGGAAATATTCGGACAAGCCCTCCCAAGTAGGTAACATTTAACACTTTAAAGTAATGTTTCATAATTAATGCTTTATCATATTCAGAATATAATGAAACAAACAAAACCGGTCTTTCCAATACTTCCAGACCTGAACTTTCTAAATAATCAGACAAGTTCTCAAAATCTCCCGAAACTCCTATCGGGGATATCTGGATTTGACTTTGTCTTTGTTTCAAAAAGAGAATTTTCTTCGGCGTTGGCATCAGCTCTTCCGGAATCTTCAAGATTTCCTTTAGATATCTTTTAAATGTTATTAATGGTAGTTCACCGACTACCTTAGGGAAATTCAGGACCCTTAAATTTAATTGCCTTAGATAGTTCTCCACAGTCTCAAGTCTGCGCATTGAGACTGCTTGTTCTCTCATAGATATTGCACTTAGTTCAGATAACTGTTTTAAATCATTTTTCACATGTTCTAAGTTGTTTGTTTGTTCTTCACTCTCTCTTTTAAACTGACTTTCCAAAGAAGATATTTTCAGGGAGTTTTTGTCCGTTTCACGGGTATACTCATTAACTACCCTGTTCATCCCAACTATCAAGTCCCATAAGGACTCCATAGTAATTACAGCCGGTCTTTTTACCTGGAGGGGGCTTCTCAAACCACCCATTACTCCACTTCCTCCTTCTCTCGTTGATGGTCCTTGGGATATTCTCTCGACAACTTCCTCACTCCTTGCCGAGTTCTCCGGAGTCATGGAGGAGGGTGGAACCCTCCCCTGATCCACCACCTCATCGAAGCTTCCACCCAACTGAGAAGAAACTGTAACGTCATCTGCAGGCGACTCAATATGCTCGGCGGGGCTTGGAGCGGTAGCCCTTGGCTGCTCTCGCAGTTCTGGTGGGGTCAATGATACTTTCCCGGGCGGCAACGGTTCTCCTTTACCTGTCCCGCCAGCGGGGCTCAAGACCCGAGTTTGAGGTAAGGGCGTCGCAAATTGCAGGATGACTCGCTGACCACTCAAAAGTGAAGGTTCGGGTGGATAAACCCTCACTTTACCCTTTCTCTTGTGAGGCATTTCAAATTAGAAGAAATATTAATCGCGGCAACAGGAAAATTCTGGGAGCGTCCGTATGTGCAACTGCTCAGGGAGCCATCTTGGATCTCTCTACTGCCATCTTGGATCTCTCTACATCGGGATGTTAGCTTTAACGAACGCCTTCTTTGCCTCGGCGAGATTCTTGACCCGATAGGTGACCCCCTCGATGGTAAATTGTAGACCGAAGGGAAAAGTCCATCTATACCGAGCAGCTCTCTCCTGCAATGCCTTGGTCACATCCCGCATCTCGTACCACTTACGTAAAGTAGAGGCCGCCAAATCAGTGTATATGCTCACTTTATGGCCTTCCCATGTCCATTCACGCTGCTTTCTGGCCACTGTATAAATTTGTTCTTTCTCACGAAATATTTGCATGCAAAGTAGAATGTCTCTGGGCCTCTCATCATTGCGGGGGCCTTGTACTCTATGTGCCCTCTCGATGCTGTAAGTGTTGGGGGTTAGCTCCCCCTCCGATCCTGCCGGTGAGGCCGACGCCATGATGAATCGAAAGAGACGGGTGGCCACCTCCCTACTATCTGCATATTCTGGAGTGTCTGGAACCCTTCGTATGCGCAGGTTATTCCTGTGTGACCTGTTTTCCAGGTCTTCTATCTTGTCCTCCATCACCAATTGCTCTGCCCGACTTGCATTGTGTGCTTCTCCCATTTTCTGCATGTATTCTTCCTGCCTCTCCATGCGGACATCAAGCTCGTCTACCCTATTACCCAGGGCTGCCATGTCCTTTTTAATGTCCGAGATAAGATTCTGAAGCTCTTGTTTGTGCTGTTTCATATTGGCGCGCAGCTCGACGAACCATTCCCGGAGCTCTGTGCGCGATGGCAGGTCGCTGAAGGTCTGAGGCGCTGCGTGGTCGTGCTCAGGCTCCATTTCCCCACCTGCGGCCTGCTCCTCCATCTGTGTGCCAGAATCGCTATCCGCTTTCGTGAAGGAAAATTGCTGTAGGCTGACAGTTTTTCTTTTCCCCACCATCGCGCGTCCTCAGGGTTGTGTGGGAGCAGAAAAGCGTCGAATTAAGGTAATGGATGCCTGCTATAGAAGCGAAAAATACAGGAAAGTGCCGGGAGCTTTTTCCTTAAGCCGCCATGCTCGTTGGTGATGTCATCACGCCCCCCCCCCCCCCGGCAATTTCTTATATTCTTATGTTCTTAGGGGCTTACAATTTGCCCAGCACCTTATTTTTTACCAAGGCAGCCCACTTAAATATTACATTGGGCATCCGGGAGAGGTGGATTGGCGAGCATTAGGAAAGCAGGTGCTCAATCATGAGCGCCCATTTTCCGCGCACTAATATTGCATCGGCCTGATTGTGAATAAATAACATCCAGCCAGTCCAATTGCATTCAATCTAACATCTTGTCAATACCATAGCACAACAGGCAGCAACATATCTTTAAGCCAAAACAAAACACAAAATTGGGACATTAAATTATCTATCTGGACAAATTTAGTGTATTTCTTAAGTCCAATGATCGGTTAGCTGATCCTAATAATATCCCACCCAAAAACGGAGGGCAAATAATTTACTTTTGACCCAACTGCTCTTCTGGCTTTCACCAGAAAGGCAGACTGAAATAGCTTGGGTTGTTGTTTTTAAAGTTGCCAAATGTCTTGTTTGTAAATACGCATAAAAATGTTTATGGGATAATCATATTAAACTTGTAGCTGTTCAAAGGAATAAATGGTACCCTGTACAGTAAAAAGCAGAAACACCTGGAAAGAAAGCCATGTTACCAAACATTGGTGGAACTCAGATATAGAGAATGTTGTACCACACCATTTACATAAAAAAATGCAAGGTCAATATGCCTGGCTGCATGGAAGGGGCATGCTTTTATCATGTCTGGCATGACTGTATCGAATACATGCAATATGCTTGTTAGCAAGAATAGATCAGTCTTAGATTCAACCATCCCTGGTGTACAATATTGATAGCGATTTGTAATCCATTCTAAACAAAAAGAAGTTGGCAAGCAACACTATAAAATTTAATAGCTGGCGGAGGCTTTCAGTTATGCGCTGAGTCGAGGAAGTGCCACGCAGCTGAGCTCCCGTTAATTCTTTTAAAAGCATATTTGGCCACATCATTAAGTTGTGATTGCTCGAATGTTGATTTCTAAGGACTCAGTTAAATGATCAATTCCAAATCATTGGGCCGAGTGAGGATTTAAAAAAACAAAACAAAAGGATAATAATAAAGCTGCAGTCCCGCCGGCTAAGGCTGCATAGCCTGCCTCTGATAATGAAGCTGAGATCTCCGAATCAGAAGATGTACGCCCTCATATAACTTGCCTAATCGACTCCACTGTGTAAATTGTATATAATTCTTACCATGTAAGCAATTACTCTCTGCTTACATGCACTGCTCTCCAGTTAGAAATTGTTAATCTATCCCTTTTTTTTTCTAACAGCCTTGTTCCATACTCCCTGTTGTAATGTAACTTTCGCTTTCAGTGTTAACTGGTTTACCCCCTAGTTTATTGTAAACCGGTACGATAAGACCTGGTCTTGAGCATCGGTATATTAAAAGAGAATGAAATAAATAAATAAATAAATAAATAGATATATAAATAAATAAAGCATATGTTTCAAAATTCATGGAAACCTTTGCTGCAAAAATTGCTAAAAAATTAGACTCGTGTCTGGAGGTTATTGTGGAGAAAGTAGCTCAATCAGTGGAGGCAGTAAAAGATAATTCCACTCGCTTAGATTGTGTAGAGGCAAGATTGTCTGATCTCGAAGATTCACTGATGGCAGCTTGAGCTAAAATAGACAGGATTGACAGATGACATAAAATGGCTCTTGATAAAGTGGATGATCTTGAGAATAGTTGCAAAGGAATAATATTCGAATCCTGGGGTTACCTGAAAAAGCTGAATGTCCCAATCCTATTTCTTTCTTTGCAAAATGGCTGCCAAAGCTGTTAGATATCAGATGAAAAAATGGCAATTTGAAAGTCAAAAGAGCAGGGAAAAGACCACGAGCAATTATTATGAGACTTCATAATTTTGCTGATAAACTGCGTATTTTGAAAACTGCAAGAGAAATAAACGAGCTGAGCAATAAAGGAAATAAAATAATGGTATTTCAGGATTTTTCAGTTGAGCTATAAAAGCCTTGGCAAGAATTTGGGAAAGGAAAAAAGGAGCTACACTCTCTTGGAATTAAGTACACACTGATGTACCCCAGATTTTCAGGACCCAAAAAGCAAAGTGGAAGCCGATCCAGTTGGCTGTATAGCAGTGAAGAGAACGAGATTTTATTTCTCACTCATGGTTTTACTCTTATTTTCAATTTATACCGTTCATCATTTTAAAAAAGTTTTTTTGATTTTGTTGTTATTATGTAAGAACATGCCATACTGGGTCAGACCAAGGGTCCATCAAACCCAGCATCCTGTTTCCAACAGTGGCCAATCCAGGCCATAAGAACCAGGCAAGTACCCAAAAACTAAGTCTATTCCATGTTACCGTTGCTAGTAATAGCAGTGGCTATTTTCTAAGTCAACTTAATTAATAGCAGGTAATGGACTTCTCCTCCAAGAACTTATCCAATCCTTTTTTAAACACAGTTATACTAACTGCACTAACCACATCCTCTGGCAACAAATTCCAGAGTTTAATTGTGCGTTGAGTAAAAAAGAACTTTCTCCGATTAGTTTTAAATGTGCCACATGCTAACTTCATGGAGTGCCCCCTAGTCTTTCTATTATCCGAAAGAGTAAATAACCGATTCACATCTACCCGTTCTAGACCTCTCATGATTTTAAACACCTCTATCATATCCCCCCTCTTCAGCCGTCTCTTCTCCAAGCTGAAAAGTCCTAACCTCTTTAGTCTTTCCTCATAGGGGAGTTGTTCCATTCTCCTTATCATTTTGGTAGCCCTTCTCTGTACCTTCTCCATCGCAATTATATCTTTTTTGAGATGCGGCAACCAGAATTGTACACAGTATTCAAGGTGCGGTTTCTCCATGGAGCGATACAGAGGCATTATGACATTTTCCGTTTTATTCACCATTCCCTTTCTAATAATTCCCAACATTCTGTTTGCTTTTTTGACTGCCGCAGCACACTGAACCGACAATTTCAATGTGGTATCCTCTATGACGGCTAGATCTCTTTCTTGGGTTGTAGCACCTAATATGGAACCTAACATTGTGTAACTATAGCATGGGTTATTTTTCCCTATATGCATCACCTTGCACTTATCCACATTAAATTTCATCTGCCATTTTGATGCCCAATTTTCCAGTCTCACAAGGTCTTCCTGCAATTTATCACAATCTGCTTGTGATTTAACTACTCTGAACAATTTTGTATCATCTGCAAATTTGATTATCTCACTCGTCGTATTTCTTTCCAGATAATTTATAAATATATTGAAAAGTAAGGGCCCCAAAACAGATCCCTGAGGCACTCTACTGCCCATTCCCTTCCACTGAGAAAATTGTCCATTTAATCCTACTCTCTGTTTCCTGTCTTTTAGCCAGTTTGCAATTCACGAAAGGACATCTCCACCTATCCCATGACTTTTTACTTTTCCTAGAAGCCTCTCATGAAGAACGTTGTCAAACGCCTTCTGAAAATCCAAGTATACTACATCTACCGGTTCACCTTTGTCCACATGTTTATTAACTCCTTCAAAAGAGTGAAGCAGATTTGTGAGGCAAGACTTGCTTTGGGTAAAGCCATGCTGACTTTGTTCCATTAAACCATGTCTTTCTAAATGTTCTGTGATTTTGATGTTTAGAACACTTTGCACTATTTTTCCTGGCACTGAAGTCAGGCTAACCGGTCTATAGTTTCCCAAATTGCCCCTGGGGCCCTTTTTAAATATTGGGGTTACATTAGCTATCCTCCACACTTCAGGTACAATGGATGATTTTAATGATAGGTTACAAATCTTTACTAATAGGTCTGAAATTCCATTTTTTAGTTCCTTCAGAACTCTGGGGTGTATACCATCTGGTCCAGGTGATTTACTACTCTTCAGTTTGTCAATCAGGCCTACCACATCTTCTAGGTTCACCGTGATTTGATTCAGTCCATCTGAATCATTACCCATGAAAACCTTCTCCAGTACGGGTACCTCCCCAACATCCTCTTCAGTAAACACCGAAGCAAAGAAATCATTTAATCTTTCCGCGATGGCCTTATCTTCTCTAAGTGCCCCTTTAACCCCTCGATCATCTAACGGTCCAACTGACTCCCTCACAGGCTTTTAGCTTCGGATATATTTTAAAAAGTTTTTACTATGAGTTTTTGCCTCTACGGCCAACTTATTTACAAATTCTCTCTTAGCCTGTCTTAACAATGTCTTACATTTAACTTGCCAATGTTTATGCATTATCCTATTTTCCTCTGTTGGATCCTTCTTCCAATTTTTGAATGAAGATCTTTTGGCTAAAATAGCTTCTTTCACCTCACCTTTTAACCATGCCGGTAATCATTTTGCCTTCTTTCCACCTTTCTTAATGTGTGGAATACATCTGGACTGTGCTTCTAGAATGGTAGTTTTTAACAATGACCATGCCTCTTGCACATTTTTTACTTTTGTAGTTGCTCCTTTCAGTTTTTTTCTAACAATTTTTCTCATTTTATCAAAGTTTCCCTTTTGAACGTTTAGCACTAGAGCCATGGATTTGCATACTGTTCCTTTTCCAGTCATTAATTCAAATTTGATCATATTATTATCACTATTGCCAAGCGGCCCCACCACTGTTACCTCTCTCACCAGTCCTGTGCTCCACTGAGAATTAAATCTAAAATTGCTTCCTCTCTCGTCAGTTCCTGAACCAATTGCTCCATAAATCTATCATTTATTCCATCCAGGAACGTTATCTCTCTAGCGTGTCCCGATGATACATTTACCCAGTCAATATTGGGGTAATTGAAGTCTCCCATTATTACCACACTCCCAATTTGGTTAGCTTCCCTAATTTCTCTTAGCATTTCACTGTCCATCTCACCATCTTGACCAGGTGGACGGTAGTATACTCCTATCACTATAGTCTTCCCCGACACACAAGGGATTTCTACCCATACAGATTCAATTTTGCATTTAGTCTCATGCAGGATGTTTATCCTGTTGGACTCTATGCCATCCCGGACATAAAGCGCCACACAGCCTCCCGGGTGCTCCTCTCTGTCATTGCGATATAATTTGTACCCCGGTATAGCACTGACCCATTGGTTATCCTCCTTCCACCATGTCCACAAACCGGAGTGATTTGTAGTCTCTATAAGAACCTCGGTATATAAAAATTAAAAATAAATAAATAAATAAATAAATAAAATGTCTCTGAGATGCCAATTAAGTCTATGTCATCATTCACTGCTATACATTCTAATTCTCCCATCTTACTTCTTAGACTTCTGGCATTAGCATACAAACATTTCAAAGTTTGTTTTTTGTTTGCATTTTCATTCTGCTTTTTAATTGATAGGGATAAGTTAGAATTGTTTAGCTCAGGTGAGTTTTTAGATACAGGCACTTGGACTACTTTTCTTATTATTGGAACCTCACTGTTGGGATTCCCTAATTCTAATGCATCATTAGTATCCTTTGAAGATACCTCTCTCCGAACCATGCGCTGCTGAGCGACTGTCGGCTTTCCCCTTTGTTCTAGTTTAAAAGCTGCTCTATCTCCTTTTTAAAGGTTAGTGCCAGCAGTCTGGTTCCACCCTGGTTAAGGTGGAGCCCATCCCTTCGGAAGAGACTTCCCCTTCCCCAAAAGGTTCCCCAGTTCCTAACAAAACTATATCCCTCTTCTTTGCACCATCGTCTCATCCACGCATTGAGACTCCAGAGCTCTGTCTGCCTCTGGTGACCTGTGCGTGGAACAGGGAGCATTTCAGAGAATGCTACCCTGGAAGTTCTGGATTTAAGCTTTCTACCTAAGAGCCTAAATTTGGCTTCCAGAACCTCCCTCCCACATTTTCCTATGTCGTTGGTGCCCACATGTACCAGCACTGTCTAAAATCCTATCTAAGTGACACGTGAAGTCCGCCACCTTCGCACCAGGTAGGCATGTTACCAGGCGATCCTCACGCCCACCAGCCATTCAGCTATCTACATTCCTAATAATCGAATCACCAACTATGACGGCCGACCTAACCCTTCCCTCCTGGGCAGTAGGCCTTGGGGAGATATCCTCAGTGCGAAAGGACAATGCATCACCTGGAGAGCAGGTCCTTGCTACAGGATCCTTTCCTGCTGCACCTGGTTGATGCTCTCCAATCATGAGACCTTCTTCCTCCAAGGCAGCACCAGGGCTGCCAGTCTGAAGTTGGGACTTGGCTACTATGTCCCTGAAGGTCTCATCTATATACCTCTCTGTCTGCCTCAGCTCCTCGGGGTCTGCCACTCTAGCCTCCAGAGATCGGACTCGTTCTCTGAGAGCCAGGAGCTCTTTGCATCGCATGCACATGTACAACTTCTCACCGTGCGATCTGTCTGGTAAATTACCCCCTATGTTTGATGATGTATACTGAATGAAGTCATCTCCATTAATGGTGCTACGTGGCATGACTAAGAACATAAGAAAATGCCATACTGGGTCAGACCAAGGGTCCATCAAGCCCACCATCCTGCATAATCCTAGTAGAGATTCATGACACAACAGGTAAATATCCAACAATACACCAAAACAGCGAACTGTTATTAATCAAACAACAATCAAGAGCGAAAGCTCTGTCGCTGGACAATTGAAAATTTTTTTTCAAAATTGTAATATTGTTTTTCTAATGTTTCTAATTGAAATAAATACCTACACTGTGCAATGGAAAAAATTTTTTTAGTGTTTATGTGATTTATAAAAATATATAATGGAGTCAGAGAAAGGTTTCATACTAGTGTAGGTGCCCTGCACCTCTGTAAGGTGAACATATAATCATCAACCTTCCTCCTCCTCCTCAATGAATTTATAATATAATTTTTTAAAATGATTTTTTGTGTGTCTACTTGTGTTGTCCCTGAAAACACCTACAGGATTCTTCCGTGGCGATCTAATTTTTTAATTGCAATGCTGCAAGCTAATTACTCAGTGCTACTCAACGAGAATGCTAATAAAGGGTGTAAAAACAGACTTCCCCGTTTTTGGTTGGTGTGTCCATGTTCCTCTATGTTATCCCAACATGTTTCAGACGAAAGTGCCTTTCCTCAGGGGGTTCGATGTTTCCAAAACCAACTTCACGGAATCTGCAACCCTCTTCTCAACGGTTTCTCCTGAGTGATCTTCCTCTCTGTCGCCCGGAAGACAGAGAGGAAGATCACTCAGTTCTTCCGGGCGACAGAGAGGAAGATCACTCAGGAGAAACCGTTGAGAAGAGGGTTGCAGATTCCGTGAAGTTGGTTTTGGAAACATCGAACCCCCTGAGGAAAGGCACTTTCGTCTGAAACATGTTGGGATAACATAGAGGAACATGGACACACCAACCAAAAACGGGGAAGTCTGTTTTTACACCCTTTATTAGCATTCTCGTTGAGTAGCACTGAGTAATTAGCTTGCAGCATTGCAATTAAAAAATTAGATCGCCACGGAAGAATCCTGTAGGTGTTTTCAGGGACAACACAAGTAGACACACAAAAAATCATTTTAAAAAATTATATTATAAATTCATTGAGGAGGAGGAGGAAGGTTGATGATTATATGTTCACCTTACAGAGGTGCAGGGCACCTACACTAGTATGAAACCTTTCTCTGACTCCATTATATATTTTTATAAATCACATAAACACTAAAAAAATGTTTTCCATTGCACAGTGTAGGTATTTATTTCAATTAGAAACATTAGAAAAACAATATTACAATTTTGAAAAAATTTTCAATTGTCCAGCGACAGAGCTTTCGCTCTTGATTGTTGTTTGATTAACAACAGGTAAATAGCCAGCTCGGTAGGTAGTCCTAACCTCCAATGATAAATTACACATTGTGGCCCACAATTAAGTATGTAGGAAACACATTTTTGATTAGTCAATTTTTTTTAATTTTCAATAGTTATTTAATCAGTTTTATTCATTTTATTATTTATTCATCATTTTGGTTTTTTGTTTTCATCATTTACTTTATCTTGTTTTATCTATTTTATCTTTTATCTTTCATTTTATCCTGTTTTATTAACATAGTTCATTTTTGATTTACCCTGGTTAATATTATTTATATATTTGTTATATATAGGTAACAAGTTCTTAGTCTATGTACGACACTGTGACATCGGCGCTGCAGGCTTACTTTAAGTCCTGCTCAAATTGAGTAAGCATCTTTATTTACATAGTCACTGTTTATCTTTTAATTTTTATTGTTTTATTTTTTTATTATTTTTTAATTTTTAATTTTAATTTTTATAAGTTCTAGAATCCTTTTTACATCATCACTGACTCCCTGACATCTATTTATATTTTAAGCATGATCATTACATCACGGTCTATTCTAACACAAAGTTAGCCTCTCCAGCACTATCTTGTCTGTGTTTATAACCAGTGTGTTAACTGTTTATATCTGTACAAATATAGTTCCCTGTGTTCCTTTTTTGCATCATTTCTGTACACCATTATGATGTCAAACACACATATATGTTATGTTTTATTTAATTTCTGGAATTTGTACACTCATATGTTGTTGATTGATTTTAATTTTTTTAGTGTGTTCATTTTTTGTTTCATATATTTGTTTCTAGTTGCCCCTGAGGCAGCTCTATATACAAGAGCGAAACTCGGCCAGAGTCGGGCAAATTTCAATAAAGTGCTTTTTCCATCATCCGATTCTTGTTCTCCCCAGATTTTCAGGACAGATTGATCCAGTCCTGGTTTCATTTTTTTGTTTGCTGGGACTTATTCTGATTTCCCTATTACATTCCCTAAGAAAATCAAGACTATAAGTACCTGCACGCAGGGGAGTAAAACCATGACTGGATCAACCTGTCTTGAAAATATAGAGCAAGTTGGCAACCCTAACTGCAGCGGCAGCAGACTGAGGTTTCTTGTACACTAAATAGTTAGTCTAATAATGAGGGGGAGAGGTTGCTCGACCAAACAGTGAAAAATGGAAGTCCTATCTGGTGCAAGTTTTTTTGTCTTGTTTTTGGGACTATAGTATGGAGCTGCAGAAAATACATTTGGCAAACTTTTTTTTTGGTCTTTTTGGGCCAAGTGTGAATGTTTGTTTTTTCTTCTTTTTTTCTGGAGGACTGCAGAAGCTGTTTATTGATGTTCAGTGGAACATGTCTGTGTGGTTTTTACAGTAAGCCACTGTTACACCCGGTCGCAGACGGCTTCAACCACTAATGCTCACCGCTTTCTTTGCTGCCTTGTCATCATTGGGGAAAGTGGCGGCCTCCGCCAGCTACCGCCGACCTTCCTGGCATTCCCAGGACAGCATGGGCGCTGCTGACCGCCATCTTGTCTTAGGGATTAGTTAGGTGTGCGCACGCACAGGCCAAACTTAAGCACGTCATGGCGGGAACCTCGGGGGCATCCCCTCTGGATGATGTCTTCACTCTGCTATACTTACGCTGGCTGGCCTTGCCTCTTGACGAGTTAGCAAGGAGTCCCCTCATTGCTGAATCCGCTCCACTCTTTCAGACTTCCTGTTCCAGGTTCTACACTCCGGCGTGAGACATTCTGGGTACCCGCTCTTCGGGGGCCCTTCCTCGTCTCTGGCTATCTGCTCCTCGGAGGGCCTTCTGCCTTGGACTGCTGTCTGTTCCCGTTCCCCGGGACCTCTCCTGGAACTACCACTCTGTGAGTACCTTGACTCCACGGACCTCTACTATACCAGCCTTATTGTGGGATCCTCTCCGGTGTACCCCATGCCTCGGGCCAGTGCCGTGTCATCTCTATGTGAGGAACCACTCCGGTGTACCCTGTACTGCAGGTCACTACCGCATCATTGCTACAGGACTCTCACCTATGTTCCCGTACCTCGGGCCACTACCATACCATCTCTGAGTGAGGAATCCCTCGGTGTACCCTGCGCTGCAGGCCACTACCGCATCACCACTACAAGAGACTTCTTCGGCGTACCCCGCTCTCCGGGCCACTACCGGATCTCCACGTCTGAGGTATTCCCTCTGGGTATACCCCTCTGCTCAGACCTTATTACTTTTCCTGCACCTCCCGCTCCACGGGCTGTGCCTTTCTACCTCTCTAATAAAGACTATTCCACAGCTGTGTCTGATATCCGCTGAGGCCGCGCCTCCCGACGGCGAGGCTCACAGCGCTCCACCCTGTGGGTGGTACCATCTCTCACCTCGGCCCAGGGCCCACACACCTACAAGTCATAACAGCCACATCTTGGATCTTATTTGGATGTTACTGACATTTGCTTTGTATTTTTTGGATTTACTTCGGATCAGAATGCTTTGAACACTCTGAGAAGCAAATTAGAGAGAGATATACTTTATTGTAGTTTTATCAAGCCTCCCTTCTTCTTAAGTCCTTTAATCTTTGTTGATCTTAGCCTTGGTTTAACTTGGTGTGACTTTGCTAATTTAGGGTCGAATTTTAAAAGGCTTATGCGTGCCAGGCCTATTTTAAAAAGGCCCAGCAACGTGAGTATAAGTCCCAAGGCTTTACTAAAGGGGTGGGGCGGTCCGAGGGTGGGGCCAGAGGCTGCTGCGCGCGCATGTTATAGATTTGGGCGCATATGTACGCCTGCGCACACCTTTTAAAATCTACCCTTAGTACTTTGGACTGAATTTAATTATTGCACAGTCTTTTGCTGTTCCGCTAATTCACTCCAGTTTATTCAATAGTGGTCAATTTACTTTTGTAGTCCTTTGGTGTAAAATTGCTTTCTCTTCACTGTTTCTGCTTTTATGTGCAATCTTTTATTTTTATTATTCTTAACTAAGTGTATTGATAGTATTCTTTCTATGTTCTATAATTGTATGTTAAAACAAATACTGATAGGGATTGGGTGGGATTTGGTGTGGGAAAAGAGGGAAGTAGTTTAATATTTGAGGGGGGGTTTGTTTGGTAGGTTTCCCTCGTCTTGAAGTTGGTTCCCGCCAGGGGGCCTATAGGAGTATAAGGTTGGGACTTGTCCAAGGTGGAGCTGGGGTTTTCTGGATTCTTAGCTGGTTAGTGCTTTCCCCCCTGCAGGCTTAAGGATAGGGTTGGTTGGTATTTGGGTTGGGGAAGCTTATAGTGTGGGGGGTTAATAAGTTTAAGTGGGGAAGGAATGATTGAAAATAAAAAAGGCATACTTAATATCTGGAATGAGGAAGGATGCAGTTTATCATATAAGATCCGACTAGAATGGGTGCAGGAATGTATGTGGAAGGGATGGGTCTGGATTTTGCTCTTAAGGTGCCTTATGATAACCTTTTCTTATTTAGTAAATGGGTAAGCAGATTAATATTTTGTCCCTAAATATACAAGGTTTATCCTTCCCTATTAAGAGGAAATGTACTTTTCAATATGCTAGAAGACACAAAGCACATATTGTGCTCCTGCAAGAGACACATCTCTCACAAACAGAGCATGGAAAGTTGAAATATGGCTGGGTGGGTCAGCAATACTTGGCATACTCATTGATAAACATCTTCCATTAATAGTTCAGCAATGTGTTGCTGATTCTGATGGGAGATTTGTCATATTAAATTGCTCTGTTAACCAATTTTCATTCACTTGTTAACATGTACAGCCCCAACTCCTACAGCGACATGTACAGCCCCAACTCCTACAGCGACTCCTACAGCGACCCGTGAAGAGGAGGCCCAGAGGTAAGAGAGAGGCTGAGGGCCCGTAGAGTGCGTGTATGAGCTGAGTTGAGAGATTGGGTGCGTGTATGAGCTGAGCTGAGTTGAGAGATTGGGTGCCTGTATGAGCTGAATTGAGAGATTGTGTGCGTGTATGAGATGAGTTGAGAGATTGGGTGCCTGTGTGAGTTGAGAGATTGGGTGTGGGAGTGAGGATCTCAATGTTTGCAGAGACAGCATGTGAGAGCCTGTGTGTGTGCAAGAGAGAGACAGCATGTGACAGTGAGAGCCTGTGCATGAGCAAGACAGCATGTGGGAGTGAGAGAGAGCCTGGGTGTGTGAGAGAGTCAGACAGCATGTGCAAGAGAGAGACTGTGTATGAATGATTGTATGAGAGAGAGAGCATGTGAGAGTGAGAGCCTGTGTGTGTGTGTGTGAGAGAGAGAGAAAACATGTGAGAATGAGAACCTGACTGTATGTTTGAGGGAAGAAGATAGATGGAGAGAAAAGAAATAGAAAAAAAGACAATATGAAATGAATTGGCAAAAAAATAAGAAAGGGGAGGTGGAACAAAAAAGCCTGGGACCAACCAATTAGAAAACTAATATCAGACAGCAAAGGTAAAAAAAAAAAAAAGAAATAAATTACTTTTTACTGATTGGCACATGTAATCTTTGGTAATGTCAAGAGTAGCACTTTCTCTACGCGGATCTCACAATGTACAAGATCAACATGGAGGAACTGGAAACCCACAGGGCCTGCACAGAGGAGGCAGCAGAATGGGCTTCAGTGCCAATAGCAGCAATCAGCGCCTCCCCAATAGCCATGCGGCATCAGAGGCAGCAGAGGAATGAGAGAGGCTCCGAGGTTGCTGGCAAAAGAAAGAGAGGGGGTCTGCCTTTAGTGTGTGCATGTGTATGAATGGGTGCCTGCCTGGGGGTGTATGTGTGTGAATGGATGGGTGCCTGCCTGGGGGATGGTGAGGGAGTGGTGTGAAAATGAATGGGAGCCTGCCTGGGGGTCAGTTTTAGTGTGTGAGAATGACTGGGAGCTTGCCTGGGTGCGTGTGTTTGTGAGAGAATGATTGGGAACTTGCCTGGGTGTGTGTGTTTGTGTGTATGTGAGGGAGCCAGAGAGAGTGTGTATGAGAAAATCCAGGGGAGTAAGAGTTTGTGTGTGGAGGGGGAGAGAGTGTTTTAGAGCCTGAGAGTGTGTCAGTGTCTGTGAGTGCGAGAGGTTATGGTGGGTATAAGAGCATGAATGTGTATGTATGTGACAGTGTATGTGTGAGAGAGAATGGACATGTGAGTCTGTGTGAGAGAGGATAACCTCTGGGAAATTGTAAAAAATGTATATGATTTTAATTAATAGAAATTCTATTTATCAGTAGTTTTAAAATATTCTTTTATTAGTTTGGTTTTACTATTATAACTGATGCTTTATGTTTCTTGATTTTGTTTGTTTTATGAGGAATGGTGGTTCTGTTTTTCCATTGTTAATACACAGAGTCTGGCTTCTTGGAGTTTCCATTTCAGTTTTTGTCTAATTTGTGCTCCTTTATTTTGTATTCTGTATTTGGTGAGGGTCTGTCTCTGCTCTGTGTGTGTGACCATGATGAGAGATTCTGCTAGCATAGGGATCTATAGCAATCGGGTTTGTTTTGTTTCCTCAATAGGTGGTGTATTGGTATTCTAGGACCCAGTGTAATATTTACCCATGCTTTTTCACAGGTAGGGTTATTGTTGTTTGAGTCCTTGGTGTTATTACTGTAATGTTACAATGGGATTGCAGTATAGATTTTGAGTGTCTTTTTTGCGAGGTTTTATTTCAGTTCACAATGTGCCTGGCAGTGGAAGGTGTTTGTGCTGCTGTTACTGTGAGGTGACACCAGCATTTGAAAATATCTTTTAGTATGGTGAGCTGTAAGGAAAACATCCAAGCTCCATTGTTTGGGGGAATTTCAGTGGATGCACAGAGTTACAGAACTGGAGGGGCAGGATTTATATTGACATTCTGTCCCTTCCTATAAATTCCAGACTTCACTCTCATAGCCATGTAGAATTAGTTGAATGAGGCTATCAAATAATTATATAGTGTGAAACTGGCCAGCTTTTTAAAATTATGCAGAAGACCCTTTGGACTTTTTTATTAACACCAAATATTCAAAAGCTGTGTTCATCCCATCAAGCTCATATATCTCATTAAAGAGGTAAATTGAATAACACAATAACTTTGTTTTATTATTGTTACTCATAAATTATAACAATAACATTAATCTTGGAATATTATATATTTTTAATATAAACGAAAGGTTTTCACAAGATATGTTGTGTCGTGAAACATTTTATTATGTATATATTTAAGGAAACATACATAAATTGTCGAAATACATTTCGTTCATTTAACCTTTAACCTCCGGTTTGCTTGTAGACTAATTACTGTGTCCCGAAATTATGTTTGTCTAAAAAGTGTGTCACCAACATGAAAAGTTTGGAAAGCTCTGCCCTAGAGGAAAGGTGAGCTAGGGGAGATTATGATCTCAAAGGGTTCCATGCATAGGAGGTAAGCCATTTTTCTTTGGAAAGAGACTCTAGAATCAGGGGTCATGAAATGAGGTTGAAAGGGAGTAGATTTAGGAGTAATCTTAGGAAATATTTCTTTAGAGAGAGGTAAGTGCATGTGTAGAACAGCCTCCCAGTGGAAGTGGTGCAGAGAAAAACAATATCTGAATTCAAGAAAACATGAGATAAAAACAGGGGATCCCTAAGGAAGTGTCGCTAAATTAATTGGACAGATGGGCAGACTGGATGGGCCATACGGTCTTTTTCTGCCGTCGTGTTTCTATATTTCTGTTAAAACCTGTCAGGTCCCTGATGGTCTGGTACCATATCTCTCCTGCACCTCCTCTCCTCATAAGTCTTTCGATATAGAATGCACAACATTTGGGTCACCCTTTTCTGGACCGCTTCTGTCCTATCTCTATCCTTTTTGAGATATGGGCTTCAGAACTGAACACAGTACTTCAGGTGAGGCTTCACCAAAGACCTGTACAAGGGCATTATCACCTCCTTTTACTTGCTGGTTATTCCTCTCTATGCAGCCCAGCATTCTTCTCACTTTAGCTGTCGCGTTGTCACATTGCTTTACCACCTTCTGTACAATAGAACCTGTCTGACATGTACCTTATTTACTAATGATGTAGCAATGTATAGCCAGAGCCCCAGTTTCCTGAGGCAGATTGTTTATGATTCTGCGACAAGTTAGCACATTCTATAACATACTTTTCAAACTTCTGTGGCAATTATCTCGCAAATATGCATAATTTTGCATAAAGATTCACACCTCTCAGCATGCACAAAAAGTCAAATTTTTTTTGAGACTAGGGATCCTTTTAAAACAAAAGCATTGGTAACAGTGGACAGTACATTTCCGTTCTCTTTCCCACCCACTCTAGAATAACAAAATTGGTTGCAGTGGATGGTGTAATCTACCCTCCTCCCTCCATCCCAACCGCATCCCCCCCATTCACCCGCTCCTATCATTTTGAAACAGGAGGAGAAGGACGATAGTTTTGCAACTCCTTTGGAAAATCCTCCCTACTCACCTGCCAGGGCCTGAGCATCATGCTTTAAACCATGTGAGTCAAAGTCAACAAGGGATGAGCTGCAGGCTGCCAATCTCCTCCTGTTTCAAAATGATAGGAGCCAGTGAGTAAAGGGATATGGAAGGGGCAGGGAGTGAGTGAACCAGGAATCACTGGGGGTGAGGAGTAAATAAATGAAAACAGATATGGCTGGGGTGGAGGGGTGATGAATGAACAAAAAGAACAGGTATCGCAGGGGTAAGAGTGAGGGGTTCATGGAGTGGGGGAAGGGAGTGAACCAGGATGATTGAGAGGTTCATGGGAGGGGGGACCAGTTAAGTGGTGGGGAGGGGTAAGGGGGGAATGAGAATGAGTGAGGGGTATGATGAATTCTTTGTGGGTAACAGGAAAATGTACTTAAATTATGAACATAAATGCAATAAAAACAAACAAAGCATATAAAAAATAAGCAATGCTTAATAAAAATGCTTAAGATCTGTGCAACTAGTTGTTTACAAATGCGAATCAATCAACAATGCCATCAGCCAAACATAAGCCAGACTGCAGATTACACCTCAAAATAAACTATACATTAGAAAGATAGGGCTTTAGTTGTTTCCTAACATGAAGGATTTGTTTTTAAGTTCATCAGGGATAGCATTCCACAACACTCAACAGCTTGAAGTCTAACACTAGGTGAAATACCCCTACTTCAAACTCCATCTTTGCCGCAAGTGGAGGCATCCCACTCATGGCGAAAATGAAGCAGGCCCTGGCGTGCCACATGCAGAAGCCATCCCATTCGCGGAGAAGGAGGAGCAGGCCCAGGCATTCCTATTGCGCTTGTAGACCCTTGGACCAAGGGAGAGTTGACGCTACCTGTGGAGAGGAGCCCCACAGGTCTCCACCGTCGGTAGGCGAGGATGGAGACAGGCAGAGACCCATGATGTGCTTCACCACTACCAGCTCACGTTGCCCTTAGGTTGAGCCCTCGGGTGCCAGGGCCAGCTGGACTTACATGGGATCTCTGGTGATGATGGAGGCAGGCAACGTAGCTCGTGGTCAGTCCAGGCAAGGGTCAAGGCAGGCAGCGTATCTCAAGGTCAGTATCCAGTCCGGGGTCAGAGTCGAGGAAATCCAGAAAGTAAGGGAGAAGACGAGGAATTCAGTAGCAACACACAGCTCACACGAAGTAAGGAGACCTGTTGCCAAGGCGAAGGCTGGAAGCAGGGACCAGCCTTATATCGATCTGAAGAGCTGACACCATCAGGGAGGGCCCGCATTTAAATGTCCGAACAAGGCGCATGTGCCTAGGAGGAAGTCCCGCGCAGGAGGAAATCAGCAGTGACCCAGCCGCGGAGGAGGTGTCAGCTGGTGGTTCAGAGCCACATGAAAGGAAGGACTTGCATCGGCAGCAGCTCCCTGCCACTGCCAGGGAGCCTGGGCTCGCTTCTGCTGTGGGGGTGAGTGAAACCAGTTGCAGGGCTCCACGGCCAGCGAGCTTAACAGTATCCCCTCCTCTAAGCCCCCCTCCTGAGGGTTTCGCCTTACTGGGATGAGCAGGATGGAATTGTTTAAATAGGTTTTTATCCAAGATATTGGAGGCTGGCTCCCAAGTATTCTCCTCTGGATCATATTCTTCCCAGTTGAGCAGATATTCCCACTACGGCCTCATCTTCTTACGTCCAGGACCTCCAGTACTTGATAGGTGTTGGACTCCGATGATATTTCCTGTGGCTGGGGTGACTTTCGAGCGGGCCATGAGAGTATCAGCGGTTTGAGGAGGGAGACATGGAAGACATTATGGATACCTAAGGAACTCGGTAAGCATAGCTGGTAGGTTATGGGCCCCATTTGTTTGATAACAGGAAACGGGCTGATGTATCTGGGTGCTAGGCGCATAGAAGGTAGCCTCAAACGGATGTGGCATGTACTGAGCCAAATTTTGTCTCCAGATTTGAACTGAGGTGCTGGTCTCTGATGAGCATCCGCCAATCTCTTAGTCTGGGCGGCCACCTTTTGTAATAGCTCAGAAGTGCAAATCCAAAGCTTCTGAAGCTCCGTAGCTGTTAATTAAGCCACTAGAGATGGAACATTGAGAGGAATGGGTAATGGAGGTAAGGGCTGCTTCCCGTATATGATCTGAAAGGGTGAAGAGCCCGTAGAGGCGGAGAAATGGGAGTTATAAGAGAACTCCACCCTACGTAAGAGGTTGGCCCAGTTATCTTGCTGGTCGTTGGTGTATGACCAACATTCCGTTTAAGGAACGGTTGGTTCGTTCAGCCTGATCATTGGCCTGTGGTTGATAAGCAGTCGTAAAGTTCAGGGTTCTATTGAACTTTTTACACAATGAAAGCCAATAGCGGGCTGTGAACTGGGAGCCTCTGTTGAAGACCACATGTTGAGGCAAGGCATGAAGACAGAACACATGCTGAGAGAAAAGTCGGGCGAGCTTGGGAGCTGAAGGAAGGCCCGGTAATGGGACAAAATGGGCCATTTTAGAGAAACGGTCGATCACAATCCATATAACTGAGTTGCCATTACAGAGAGGGAGGGCCACCACAAAATTAGTGGACAAGTGTGTCCAGGGTACCTTGGGGGCCGGCAATGGCTGTAACAGCCCCCAGGGTCATCCCACTAACTGTTTCTGCTGCATGCATGTGGGACAAGAGTCTACATAGGCTTGGATATCGCGTTGCATTTGGGGCCACCAATGGTAGTGTTGAAGAAGAGCGAGAGTCCAGGCCAGAGTGACTTGCCACACGGGAGTCGTGGGACCATTCCAAAACTTTGGTGCTCAGTCTGTGGGGCATTACTGTTTTCCCTGGAAGAAGAGTCTGAGAAACGGATAAAATGATTTGTGCTGGATCTATGATGTGCTGTGGTTGTTTAGGAAGATCCTTTAGCAAAAAGGAGCGAGATAGGGCATCAGCCAGAGCATTATTGTCTCCTGGGCGACCCTTCAAGTCGAAATTGAAGCTGGTGAAGAAGAGGGACCAACGGGCCTGTCGGCATTCAAACATTGGGCATGTTGCAGGTGTTTGAGATTTTTATGATCAGTGTAGATCGTGAACCAATGTTGAGCGCCCTCCAGCTACTGGCACTACTCCTTGAGAGCTAGCTTGATAGCGAGGAGTTTTGTCGCCAATCCCATAGTTATCTTCAGCAGTGGAGAACTTCCAGGAAAAAAAAGAACATGGATGCAGAGTGCCCTTAAGAGAGTACTGGCTCAACATGGTCCCAACTCCTACCAAGGATGCTTCCATCTCTAGGACAAAGGGGCAATTAGGGTCTGGATAGTGCAAGCAAGGTTCCTGTAGGAATGCTAAGCTGCCATGGCCTTGGGGCGTCAATTCTTGACATTGGCTCTCTTGCGAGTGAGGGTTGTAAGGGAAGCTGCAATCAGAGAATAATTAGGGATGAAATGTCTGTAATAATTTGTGAACCCTAAAACCTTTGGAGAGCCTGTAGTCCAGTTGGTTGAGGCCAGTCAGGGATGCTCTTTAGTTTGCTTGGATCCATAGAAAAACCACGGCTGGAAACTATATTCCCTAGAAAGGGAAGGCTCTCTTTTTCAAACAGGTATTTGTTCAGCTTGGCATACAGGTAATACTCCCGGAGGCATTGCAGAACTTGGCAGACATCACAGCGATGAGATGGAAAGTTCCTGAAGAATGTAAGGATATCATCCAGATACACCACGACTATGTTATTGTTATTATTTGTGATAATTGTGAGTGGATCCTTGGGCCGGTGGCAGCTGACCACGCCCTCGGGGGAAGATCCCGAGAGGGAGCACCAGTCAGGCTCAGAGTTGGGAGACGACACACGCAAGTTCTTTTATTAAACAGTTTTTGAGAACCACCAGAGGTGGCAGTAGTGAGCTGGAATAGCCCGGCTGGGCTGTAGTCCTTAAGGCACTGGAACAGCGATCCCAGGAAGGCTGAGCTGTAGAGAAACTAAGATAGTGAGTAGGCAGAGTATGTAGAGTTCAGGAACAGAACCTTGATGGTAACATAAGAACATAAGAAATTGCCATGCTGGGTCAGACCAAGGGTCCATCAAGCCCAGCATCCTGTTTCCAACAGAGGCCAAAACCAGGCCACAAGGACCTGGCAATTACCCAAACACTAAGAAGATCCCATGCTACTGATGCAATTAATAGCAGTAGCTATTCCCTAAGTAAAATTGATTAATAGCCATTAATGGACTTCTCCTCCAAGAACTTATCCAAACCTTTTTTGAACCCAGCTACACTAACTGCACTAATCACATCCTCTGGCAACAAATTCCAGAGCTTTATTGTGCGGTGAGTGAAAAATAATTTTCTCCGATTAGTCTTAAATGTGCTACTTGCTAACTTCATGGAATGCCCCCTAGTCCTTCTATTATTCGAAAGTGAAAATAACCGAGTCACATCTACTCGTTCAAGAACTCTCATGATCTTAAAGACCTCTATCATATTCCCCCTCAGCCGTCTCTTCTCCAAGCTGAACAGCCCTAACCTCTTCAGCCTTTCCTCATAGGGGAGCTGTTCCATCCCCTTTATCGTTTTGGTTGCCCTTCTCCATCGCAACTATATCTTTTTTGAGATGCGGCGACCAGAATTGTACACAGTATTCAAGGTGTGGTCTCACCATGGAGCGATATAGAAGCATTATGACATTTTCCGTTCTATTAACCATTCCCTTCCTAATAATTCCTAACATTCTATTTGCTTTTTTAACTGCTGCAGCACACTGAGCTGACGATTTTAAAGTATTATCCACTGTGATGCCTAGATCTTTTTCCTGGGTGGTAGCTCCTAATATGGAACCTAACATCGTGTAACTACAGCAACGGTTATTTTTCCCTATATGCAACACCTTGCACTTGTCCACATTAAATTTCATCTGCCATTTGGATGCCCAATCTTCAAGTCTTGCAAGGTCCTCCTGCAATGTATCACAGTCTGCTTGTGATTTAACTACTCTGAATAATTTTGTATCATCTGCAAATTTGATAACCTCACTCGTATTCCTTTCCAGATCATTTATATATATATTGAAAAGCACCGGTCCAAGTACAGATCCCTGAGGCACTCTACTGTTTACCCTTTTCCACTGAGAAAATTGACCATTTAATCCTACTCTCTATTTCCTGTCTTTTAATCAGTTTGTAATCCACGAAAGGACATCGGCTCCTATCCCATGACTTTTTAGTTTTCGTAGAAGCCTCTCATGAGGGACTTTGTCAAACGCCTTCTGAAAATCCAAATACACTACATCTACCGGTACACCTTTATCCACATGTTTATTAACCCCTTCAAAAAAATGAAGCAGATTTGTTAGGCAAGACTTCCCTTGGGTAAATCCATGTTGACTATGTTCCATTAAATCATGTCTTTCTATATGCTTTACAATTTTGTTCTTGAGAATACTTTCCACTATTTTTCCCGGCACTGAAGTCAGGCTCACTGGTCTATAGTTACCCGGATCGCCCCTGGAGCCTTTTTTAAATATTGGGGTTACATTGGCCACCATCCAGTCTCTAGGTACAATGGATGATTTTAATGATAGTTTACAAATTTTAACTAATAGATCAGAAATTTCATTTTTGAGTTCCTTCAGAACCCTAGGATGCATACCATCTGGTCCAGGTGATTTGCTACTCTTTAGTTTGTCAATCTGGCCAACTACATCTTCCAGGTTCACAGTGATTTCGTTCAGTTCGTCTGACTCATCACCCCTGAAAACCATCTCCAGAACTGGTATCTCCCCAACATCCTCATTAGTAAACGCAGAGGCAAAGAATTAATTTAGACTTTCTGCAATGGCCTTATCTTCCCTAAGAGCCCCTTTAACCCCTCTGTCATCTAATGGTCCAACCGACTCCCTCACAGGTTTCTTGCTTTGGATATATTTTAAAAAGTTTTTATTATGAGTTTCTGCCTCTATGGCCAATTTCATTTCAAATTCTCTCTTCGCCTGTCTTATCAATGTTTTACACTTAGCTTGACAATGCTTATGTTTTATCTTATTTTCTTCAGATGGATCCTTCTTCCAATCTTTGAAGGATTTTTTTTGGCTAAAGTAGCCTCTTTTACCTCACCTTTTAACCATGACGGTAATCGTTTTGCCTTCCTTCCACCTTTCTTAATGCGCGGAATACATATGGACTGCGCCTCTAGGATTGTATTTTTAAACAATGTCCATGCCTGTTGAACACTTAACCTTTGCAGCTGCACCTTTCAGTTTTTTTTCTAACTATTTTTCTCATTTTATCAAAGTTTCCCTTTTTAAAATTTAGTGTTAGAGCTGCAGATTTACTTATTGTCCCCTTCCAGTTATTAGTTTAAATTTGATCATGTTATGATCACTGTTGCCAAGTGGCCCAACCACCGTTACTTCTCTCACCAAATCTTGCGTTCCACTAAGAATTAAATCTAAAATAGCTCCCTCTCTTGTTGGTTCCTGAACCAATTGCTCCATGAAGCAATCATTTATTACATCCAGGAACTTTATGTCTCTAGCAAGTCCTGATGTTACATTTACCCAGTCAATATTGGGGTAATTGAAATCTCCCATTATTATTGCACTGCCAAATTGGTTTGCTTCCCTGATTTCTCTTAGCATTTCATCATCTGTCTGACCATTTTGTCCAGGTGGACGGTAGTATACTCCTATCACTATACTCTTACCCAACACACATGGGATTTCTACCCATATAGATTCTACTGAGCATTTAGTCTCTTGTATGATCTTTATCCTGTTGGACTCTATACCCTCCTGGACATAAAGTGCCACACCCCCACCAAGCTGATCCTCCCTATCATTGCGATATAATTTGTACCCTGATATAGCACTGTCCCATTAGTTATCCTCCTTCCACCAAGTCTCTGTGATGCCAATTATGTCAATCTCATCATTTGCTGCTATACACTCTAACTCTCCCATCTTACTTCTTAGACTTCTGGCATTGGCATACAGACATTTGAAAGTGTGTTTTTTTGCTTGTTTTAACAACCTGCTTTTCAGTTGTTTGGGATAATTCGGAAATCATTAGCTTTGGTGATTTTTTACATATAGGTATATGAACTATGTTTGCATTTAATGGAACCTCTCTGTTGGGATGCCCTAACTCTCATGTTTCATTAGTATCCTTTAAGTATACATTTCTCCGAACCATACACTGCTGAGTGACTGTCGGCTTTCCCCCTTGTTCTAGTTTAAAAGCTGCTCTATCTCCTTTTTGAAAGTTAGTGCCAGCAGCTTGGTTCCACTCTGGTTAAGATGGAGCCCATCCTTTCGGAAAAGTCTCCCCTTTCCCAAAATGTTTCCCCAGTTCCTTACAAAGCTGAATCCCTCTTCCCTGCACCATCGTCTCATCCACGCATTGAAACTCTGGAGCTCTGCCTGCCTCTGGGGATCTGCACGTGGAACAGGAAGCATTTCAAAGAATGCCACCCTGGAGGTTCTGGATTTCAGCTTCCTACCTAAAATCCTAAATTTGGCTTCCAGAACCTCTCTCCCACATTTTCCTATGTCGCTGGTGCCCACATGTACCACGACAACCGGCTCCTCCCCAGCACTGTCTATAATCCTATCTAGGTGACTCGTGAGGTCTGTCACCTTCGCACCAGGCAGGCAAGTTACCAGGTGGTCTTCACGTCCACCAGCCACCCTGCTATCTACATTTCTAATAATCGAATCACCAACTATGATGGCCGGCCTAACCCTTCCCTCCTGGGCAGTAGCCCTGGTAGATTTGTCCTCAGTACGAGAGGACAATACATCACCTGGAGAGCAAGTCCTTGCTACAGGATCACTTCCTGCTACACCAGGGTGATGTTCTCCTATTGGGAGACCTTTCTGATCCAAGGCAGCACTGGGGCTGCCAGAATGGATTTGAGATTTGGCTACTATATCCCTGAAGGTCTCGTCAACGTACCTCTCTGTCTCCCTCAGCTCCTCCAAGTCTGCTACTCTAGCCTCCAGAGATCGGACTTGTTCCCTGAGAGCCAGGAGCTCTTTGCACCGAGTAACACTCACACTTGTAGTCTCTTAGAATAGCCCAGGAGCTGGAATGAAGTAGGCCCTCGAGGAGCGAGTACCTGGTTCCAGGGAAAGCTCTGAGAGAGAGATGGTAACTCACTGGTGTTGTAGGCAGCGGTGACTTCCTGGCAGAAATTATATTCGGTAGCAGGTCCGGGAACGTGGGCCCTCGAGGAGCGAGTCCGGTTCCAGACTGCGACCTGAAAAGTAAAAGAGAGAGCGAGGCCCCCGAGGAGCGGGTACCCCTGGTAAAGTCCGAGGAGGCAGAGTAGCAAGGTATGCGGAGAGCAAATCCCATCTGAGGCGATACCTGGAGGCAGCTAGGTAGGAAACCCTTTGCTAACTTGATAAGTTAGCGAAATGAAAGACCTTTAAATATCTGAAGATGATGACATCATCTCAAGGGGTCGCCCCTGAGGTTCGCGCCACTGCTGGTACTTGAGTCAGGGCCGCGCCGCGAGCGCGCCCTTAGGTTTCAGGAGAACATGGCGGAACGCCGGAGGAGGTCGGCAAGATGATGCCGCGGCAGCCAAACTTCCATTAACCCAGGAGGGAGTCGACTAAGAGGTAAGGAGAGCGGAGTGGAGACATCGGGCAGTGACGGTCGCAACAATTATAGATGAGCTCACGGAGGATTTGATTCATCATTTTCTGAAAGACCGCCGGGGCATTACACAACCAAAGGGCATAACAAGGTATTCGTAGTGCCCATCTCTTGTGTTGAAGGCGGTCCTCCACTCATTGGGTCGAATGCGAACCAGGTTGTAGGCCCCTCGTAAATCCAGCTTGGTGAAGATCTTGACTCCCTGCAGGTGGTTAAATAGTTCTGCGATCAATGGTAGCGGATAACGAACCTTTTTAGTGATCGCGTTAAGGCGACGGTAATCATTACAGGGAATTAGGTTGCCATCCTTCTTCGTCACGAAAAAGAATCCCGCTCTGGCCAGAGAGGTGGATGGTCGGATGAATCCCTTCTCGAGGTTTTCCCAGATATAGCCCGACATAGCCTTGGTTTCTGGAATGGATAGCGGGTAAACTTTACCACGGGGAGGCATGGTACCTGGTAGCAGCTTGATGGCATAGTCGAAGTCTCGATGGCTTAGTAGAATCTCCACTTTGACTTTAGTGAAGACATCTGAGAAATCTACGTAAGGAGCAGGAATCTCGAGGGCAGAGGACGCCAGCAAGAGTTCTATAGAAGCCAGAACTCTTGAGGCAGGACTGGTGACAATGAGGACCCCACTTCAAAAGTTCAAGAGAACCCAAGTCAAATTGTAGAGAGTGGAGTTGTAGCCACGCCAGCCCTTAGATCATGGGATGAATGGATTTGTCGATCACATGGAATTCAATCTCCTCCACATGTAATGCTCCAATACTCGGTGACCGGGACTGGGGTTAAGGTAACCTTCTTGGGCAATGGATCACTTTGGATAAAGGTTATGACGAGAGGCAACTCCTTAGACATAGTTGGGATATGCAGGTGGTCCACGAGGGATTTCATGAGAATTCCCACTTGCCCCCGAGTCCACAAGGGCCAAGATTGAGAAGCTTTGCTGGTCCAGAGAAATGGTCACAGAGAGGATTAGCAGGGGGGCTGGATGGGGCACTCCGCTAGTCAATGACCTGCCATGCCGCAGTACAGGCAAAGGCCAATCCGGCGTCTCCACGGGCGCTCTTCAGAAGTGAGGTGGCCACGGCCCAATTATATCGGCTCCTCAGTCTGAGTGGTAGAGGGAGAGCTCAAGGTGGTAGCTGGGATGGGAGTAGGAGAACAGGGCCAGATAGGAGTGGATCTACAGGAGATCCGGAACTCCCAGGCACGTTCTTGAAGGCGATGATCGATCCTCCCAGCCAGGTTGATGAGGTTCTCTAAGGACTTCGGGAGATTGCGGGCCACTAGTTCATCCTTGATACAGTCCTAAAGCCCCTCCAGGAAAATTGGGCGTAAACAATCCTCCTGCCAGCCAAGCTCCGTGGCTAGGGTGCAGAATTCTATGGCATAGTCTGTCAAAGAATGGTTCCCCTGATGGAGATACAAGAGATATGCAGAAGACGTTGCCCGTCGCCCAGGGTCATCAAAGACCTTCTTGAAGGAGGAGATGAAATGGGATAAGTCCCGCAGGAGTGGGTAGGAGCATTTTCAAAGCAGAGAAGCCCAAGCCAGGGCCTTACCATCAAAGCGAGAGAGGATGAAGGTAAACTTGGTGGAGTCGTCTGGAAAAAGAGCCGGCTGTAGAGAAAAATGCATAAAGCTCTGGTTTAGGAACCCCCGACACTATTTAGGATCACTGCCAAACCGTGAGGGCACTGGTAAAGGTACTGATGGACGTGGAGTCACTGGGGGTCAGTGAAGTCGCTGCTGGAAGAGAAGGCGCATCCTGGTTAGCTGTAGCATCCAGCCGGGCGTTGAGGCATTCAATGAAGGTCGCCAGAGCCTCTATGAAGAGCTGCTGCTCCTGAAGTTTATGAGCAAGTTCAGGAATGGCCTGAAGCGCTGAAGCTTCTGCCGAGTCCATGGCTTTGGCAACCTGTTGTGCTTGTGGACCCTTGGACCAAGGGGGACTTGATGCAACCTGTGGGGAGGAGCCCCACATGTCCTCACTGTCAGTAGCTGAGCCTTGAGACAGGCAGTGACCCCTGAGGAGCTTCACCACTACCAGCCCACATTCCCCTTAGGTTGAGCCCTCGGGTGCCAGGGCTGGCTGGATTTATGTGGGGTCTCTGGTGATGATGGAGGCAGGCAACATAACTCGTAGTCAGAGTCCAGGCCGGGGTTGAGGCAGGCGGGGTATCTCATGGTCGAATTCCAGGCAGGGGTCGAGGCAGGCGGGTATCTCGTGGTCAGTCTGGGGTCATAGCTGAGGAAATCCATAAAGCAAGGGAGGAGACGAAGAACTCAGGAACTCAGTAGCAACACACTGCTCACACGAAGTAAGGAGATCTGTTGCCAAGGCGAAGGCTGGAAACAGGGACCAGCCTTATATAGATCTGAACAGGGCCGGCAGCATTTTCCCTCTGTGGGCTCTTTAAATGTCCGAAGGAGGCACGCGTGCCTAGGAGGAAGTCCCATGCAGGAGGAAGTCGACGGCATCCCAACCACGGAGGAGGTGTCAGCTGGTGGCTCAGAGCCGCATGAAAGGAGGGACTTGCATCGGCAGCAGCTCCCTGCCATTGCCAGGGAGTCCGGGCTCGCTTCTGCTGAGGGGGTGAGTGAAGCTGGTCACAGGGCTCCGCGGCTGGCGAGCTTAACAGTTCCGCAAGCGGAGGCCCAGCTTGCAGCATGCCTGGGCCTGCCAAATTCTGTGCAGATTCTGCGCAGGAAGGGAATTATATGCTCTGCAGTATTTATTTTATTTAAAACATTTTTAACCTGCCCTTCCTATGATCAGGGCAGGGTACAATATAACATTCATAGTTAAATTCAATCAAAGTTATATTCAATAATTATAAAACATACCTCACATAATACAAGAAACATAAAACATATCATTCTTTAAATGCTTGTTTAAATAAAAAGGTTTTCAGAGCTTATTTAAGGCACCTAGGGTCTTTCAAGGTTCTAATTTCGTTAGGCAATGAATTCCAAAGGGCCAGACCCGCTTTCAAGAGCTCTTTCCTTGGTTTCATCTAGATGTGCTATTTTAGAGGATGGAATATCCAATAGATTCTGGTTTGCTGAACGGAGTGATCTTACTTGTGTGTGTATCTTCATAATTGCATTTATCCATGGCAGGTGAACATTGTTAATGAGAGAGTGGATAATCGTAGCCAGTTTATACTGAATTCTGAAAGCTATAGGCAACCAGCGAAGTTGTTGTAATAATGTATTTATGGATTGGTGTACTAATAAACAGGCAGCAGAATTTTGGATAATTTGTAAAGGACGAATAATGTAATGAGTAATGAATTGTAATAGTCCATACAGTGTAAGACGGTACAAAAGTCAGTAATTGTTATGAATCCTCCTGTAGCTGTGGTACGGGAGGCTTCTCACCTCTTTCCTGGAGGCCGCTCCGAAGCCGGGGTCTCGCCTACAAACTATCCAGGATTTGCTCCAGGGCCTGGGAGGCCTTCGATGTCCTGAGGCCTGAAGCTTGCTTGGGTCTACATGGACTTCCTGGTTTGGGCCACGCCCTTCTCCCTAGGGGCCGGCCCGCAGCACTTCTCCTCAGTTATAGGGCCAGCTAGGTGTGGCCCATCTAAACTCCTCCCAGGGAGTTGCCTGTCTTCAGCCCTATAAAAGGACTTCAACTTCCAGTCAGTTTTGCCTTCGCAATGAGCCAGTCGTCTGAGGACTTCTCCTTCCCCTTGGACTCCATGTTCCTGCTCTTGCTTAGTGCTCCAGTATTCCAAGGGATCCCTCTTCATTTCGTCTCTGCTGTTCCTGATCTCGGTCTCTGATGCCCTTCTGATGTTCCTGTCGTCCTCCGTCTCTGCCCTCCTGATGTTCCAGAAGGCCTGACGTCCTCGATGGCTAGAGGTCCTTATCTACCTGATCTTCCTGATGTCTGTTCCTGCAATGTTCCAGCTCCCCGAGTCCCCCAGATGGCCACCCCAAGGGTAAATCCGTTCCGTCGGTTCCTGTTTCTGCCAGTTGGATTCCTTTCCTGAGCCTGATGTCCTCCGCCTCTGCCCTCCTGATGTTCCTGACGTCCTCCGTCTCTGCCCTCCTGATGTTCCAGAAGGCCTGATGTCCTCGATGGCTAGAGGTCCTTACGTTCCTGATCTTCCTGATGTCTGTTCCTGTGATGTTCCAGCTCGAGTCCTCCAGATGTCCATCCCGAGGGTAAATCCATTTTGTCCGGTTCCTGTTCTCGGACATTGGAGCCTCGGTCAATTGGATTCCTTTCCTGAGCCTGCCCCGCTCCCGTGTGGTCCGTGACCAGCCTCCTTAGGCTGTGTAGGGAGCGTAGAGGACAGGGTGGTCCGTGACCAGCCCATTGGGTCCGCCCTGAGTAGTGGGCTGTGTAGGGCGCCCTGAGGAACAGTGCCCACTTGTCTTCGTCTAAGTCTTCCAAGTCCTTTTCGTCTCGTCTGGATTTCCCAAGGTCCATAAGAGTTGTCCTTGCCTCAGACGTTCCTGATGCACTGAGCCTCCATCTACTGTAGTTCCAGATGCCTTCCATGGGAGAGCTTCCACCCGCTCGCCTTTCCAGAAGTCTTTCATTCCTGTTGTTGATGCCTTGTGTTCTTCTCCTGAGTCCTGAAGCCTTCGTCTCAGCCTTCAAGCTTCAGCCCTTGTCCGCCCTCATTTCTTGTCCAGCCTGCTGCCTGTGCTGCTCCCTACAGCAGGTCCGAAAGGGCTGGGAGTAGTCAGAGGACCACTCAGAAACCAAGCTTGCGTGGTTGGCCTCATTCAGGCATGCAGGTCGGCAGGGGCCTGGTCACCTCCAACCCTAGACGAGGTCCGTCTTACCGCAAGGGGCACACATCTAACCCCTAGTGCTCCCGGCCAGCGGAGCGCAACAGTAATACTGAGAAATAGTTTAAGATGTCGCAGTAAGTTTAATTTGTGATATGACATTTGTATTAAACTTTTAACCTGTGCATTCATGCTCAATGATGGATCAATTTGGATACCAAGATTTCATACGGTTTTGGTCATTGGAATTCGTTGATCATTTAGAGAGAGTTTGGATGGACCGTTGCATAAAGGGAATCTTGCTAGATGTATTTCAGTTTTCTGAATGTTTATTGCTAATTTGTTTTGATTTAACCAGTTTTGAATAACAGTGAGATAATGGATCAAAACCTGTTCAGTCTGAGTCCAAGTTGGTTTAATTGGGAAAGAAAATGTCATCTGCATACAGTTTATAGTGTAATCCCAGACCTGCCAGTATTCTGCATAAAGGTGTCATGTAGATGATGAACAGCACTGCAGATAAGGCGGAGCCTTGGGGTACCCCAGAGGTTAATGCCTGTCAGGACGAGACACATGATTCCACCTTAACTTGTATAAACTGGTTTGAAAGAAATGAAGTGAACTATGCAAGGACATATCCAGATAATCCTAGTGCGCTCAAACAAGATAGTAAGATACCATCGTCAATTGTATTAAAAGCAGCAGAGATGTCAAGCAAAACCATAATAAGAACATAAGAACATAAGAAAATGCCATACTGGGTCAGACCAAGGGTCCATCAAGCCCAGCATCCTGTTTCCAACAGTGGCCAATCCAGGCCATAAGAACCTGCCAAGTACCCAAAAACTAAGTCTATTCCATGTAACCATTGCTAATGGCAGTGGCTATTCTCTAAGTGAACTTAATAGCAGGTAATGGACTTCTCCTCCAAGAACTTATCCAATCCTTTTTTAAACACAGCTATACTAACTGCACGAACCACATTCTCTGGCAACAAATTCCAGAGTTTAATTGTGCGTTGAGTAAAAAACAACTTTCTCCGATTAGTTTTAAATGTGCCCCATGCTAACTTCATGGAGTGTCCCCTAGTCTTTCTACTATCCGAAAGAGTAAATAACCGATTCACATCTACCCGTTCTAGACCTCTTATGATTTTAAACACCTCTATCAAATCCCCCCTCAGTCGTCTCTTCTCCAAGCTGAAAAGTCCTAACCTCTTTAGTCTTTCCTCATAGGGGAGCTGTTCCATTCCCCTTATCATTTTGGTAGCCCTTCTCTGTACCTTCTCCATCGCAATTATATCTTTTTTGAGATGCGGCAACCAGAATTGTACACAGTATTCAAGGTGCGGTCTCACCATGGAGCGATACAGAGGCATTATGACATTTTCCGTTTTATTCATCATTCCTTTTCTAATAATTCCCAACATTCTGTTTGCTTTTTTGACTGCCGCAGCACACTGAACCGACGATTTCAATGTGTTATCCACTATGACACCTAGATCTCTTTCTTGGGTTGTAGCACCTAATATGGAACCCAACATCGTGTAATTATAGCATGGGTTATTTTTCCCTATATGCATCACCTTGCACTTATCCACATTAAATTTCATCTGCCATTTGGATGCCCAATTTTCCAGTCTCACAAGGTCTTCCTGCAATTTATCACAATCTGCTTGTGATTTAACTACTCTGAACAATTTTGTGTCATCTGCAAATTTGATTATCTCACTCGTCGTATTTCCTTCTAGATCATTTATAAATATATTGAACAGTAAGGGTCCCAATACAGATCCCTGAGGCACTCCACTGTCCACTCCCTTCCACAGAGAAAATTGCCCATTTAATCCTACTCTCTGTTTCCTGTCTTTTAGCCAGTTTGCAATCCACGAAAGGACATCGCCACCTATCCCATGACTTTTTACTTTTCCTAGAAGCCTCTCATGAGGAACTTTGTCAAACGCCTTCTGAAAATCCAAGTATACTATATCTACCGGTTCACCTTTATCCACATGTTTATTAACTCCTTCAAAAAAGTGAAGCAGATTTGTGAGGCAAGACTTGCCCTGGGTAAAGCCATGATGACTTTGTTCCATTAAACCATGTCTTTCTATATGTTCTGTGATTTTGATGCTATACCGTGTTTAAAGCTTCATCTGATTGTATTGAAACTGTACAGCAGTAATAATTCTGTACTATGGTATTTGTGGAAACCAAACTGATATTGGTCCAACACGTTATTGGAATCGATAAAAGAATTCAATTCTTTAAGGACCTACATTTCGAGAATTCGTTTATGAACGATAAAGATGATATTGGATGATAATTAGATGGGACAGTAGGATCAGCATTTGGTTTCTTAAGAGTGGGTCAGACTACTGCTCTCTTGAGAGAGCCTGATATGAAGCCTTCTTTAAGTGAGGCACTGATCAACCGTGCAAGAAAATTAGCAATTTCAAGTCTTATTGATTTCAATAATGCCGTGGAGCAGGGATTTAGTGAGCATGAGGAGGAGTTCACATTCGAAATGCATTTAATTATATCTGATTCTGTTATTGTACTAAATTCATCCTAGGGTGTATAATCAGGTCAGAATTCGTCATCAATTATGTTTACGGGTGTAGTTATGGAACTTCTAATTCTATTGATTTTGTCAATAAAATGCCTTGCAAACATTTCGTCAGTGTTAAAGCCTCAGTGAGCTGCAGGAAACAATGCTGAATTAGAAGTAAGTTTTATGATCTGGTTAATCGAGTGGTATAGTTCAGCAGGTTTATTGAAAGATAATACTAATTTTGAATATATATACCTGTTTCCCCGAAAATAAGACAGTGTCTTATATTAATTTTTGCTACCAAAGATGCACTAGGCCTTATTTTCAGGGGATGTCTTATTTTTCCATGAAGAAGAATTCACATATATTGTTGAACAAAAAAATGAACATTTATTATATTCTGAATAGTTGTCTGGTTATGCTGGTTTGTGATGACAACTAACTGTGAATCCTGCAGGGTAAAAAAATCACAGCTGCATGCTCTGGTGTTCTGTGCGACGGGCATGCTCCCAAATAAAAACTTTGCTAGGTCTTACTTTCGGGGGAGGTCTTATATTTAGCAATTCAGCAAAACCTCTACTAGGTCTTATTTTCGGGGGATGTCTTATTTTCAGGGAAACAGGGTATATATTGTTTCTTTATGTTCAAAGTTTCGTTTTGGTAAGTTCTGGTGGTCTCTATACAGGGTGAGATTGTCAGAATTTGGTTGGCGGCGCCATTTGTGCTCTAATCTTCTGAGTTCACATTTTTGTTGCTGGAGAGCATTAGTAAACCAGGGTGCATTGTGTTGACAGTTCTTTTTAAATTCCTTAACTGGACAAAGTTTGTCAGGTGCAGATAATAAGATGTTCTCCCATAATGACAGAAGTTTGGCAGAAGATTCTTCTGTACAGTTTTTAATAATGGCGTGAGTTCACAGGCAAGATATTGGGGGTCAATGAAACCACGTTTCCTTATTAGAGGATTTTTACAGGAGATAGATGTTTGTTTTTGACTAGATGAGATTGAAATAGAAATAGAAATAAGAGAATGGTCATTCCATGGGACTGCTTTAGTTGAGGTATCTACCTTCAGGACAAGAGGGTGACATCTATTAATGAAGCATAGGTCCAGAGTGTGACCTTTCATGTGAGTCGGGAAAGAGATAATTTGTTCACACCCACATGCTAAAAATGTATCAAGAAAAGTATGCATGGTGTGCGTGGGAGGTTTGACATGAATATGGAGGTTGAAATCTACAAGAACTATAGTTTTGGATAGGTCTAATTGAAGATTGATTACTGCTTCAAAAACCGGCGAAGAGTTATAGTTAAGCAGGCCCGGGGACAATAGATGAGACAAATATTAAAAGAATCAGATTTTAGGCAAAGTTCTTCTTACTGATTGGGTATGGAGATGTCGTATTCAATGAATTTTTGTTCTTTCTTATAAAATATAGCTAAGCTCCCACCTCTGCAAAGTTGTCTTGATTTAAATACATAGTTATAGTTTGGAAGGCAACAGCGATTCAAAACAGGAATATCGTAATCCTAAACCAAATTTCAGTTAAACATAAGTCAGGAGCAGAGGCGGATAGGAGATCGTGAATTACTGCTGATTTTTTTTATATAGACTTGGCATTAATTAACAAAATGAAGAAGAAAGATGATAGAGTTAGTACTCGGGTAGCTGCAGGTAAAACTTTTTTCAGGATTCAATGGTGCATAGTTGAATGCCAGGGACGTATGATTTTTGGTGTATTATAGCGACCTTGCCCGGTTATAACAGAAATATGAGACATTTTGAGAGTGTCAAATCAAGCTTAAAATAAGCAGAGGCTGATAATGTGAATTTAATTATCATACAATAATAATAAACAATGACTCACTGAAGGGGCACACAAAGGGGCAGCCCCTTTGTTGCGCTCCTTCATGCGCGACGAACATGTGTGCCCCTCCAGCGCGTATGCCTCCGGTGTTCAGTCCCGGGTTAAATGCTGGCGCCTGATAGATGATGTCAGGTGGATGGGGCTAATGGCCACGGGGCTCGGATCACTGCAGCAAAGTCACTGCGATGGCAGGCAGCGATCGATGGTAAGTCCAAACTTGATGGAAGGCAGCAGGACAGTCTTGAAAGCAAGTCAGCACTTCTCTGGCATCTGGCCCCAGGTTAAATGCCCTGTGCCCGATAGATCATGTCAGGTGGGCGGGGATAAAGGCTACGGGCTCGGATTACTGCAGCAAAGTCGCTGGGATGGGAGACAGCGACCGATGGTAAGTCCAAACTTAATGGAAGGCAGCAGGACAGTTGTGAAAGCAGGTCAGCAATCCAGTAACGCATAATTCCCACAGGATTAAATAAGATGGCACAGTGTTTACGCAGTTTTCAGTGGATGAATTATCATCGCTGTGCCAAAAAAACATTGGGATCATGATGTGACAGAATTGCAGAGAATGAAAAAGATTTAATCTGGGGTAAAGCGCAGTTGCTTACCTGTAACAAGTGTTTTCCTAGGACAGCAGGATGTTAGTCCTCACAGATGGGTGACATCATCAGATGGAGCCCGGCATGGAAAACATTTGTCAAAGTTTCTAGAAGCTTTAACTGGCACACTGAGCATGCCCAGCATGCCACTATCCACCCGTCCACTGAGGTTTCCCTTCAGTCTCTCTTTTTCTGTGGTGCAATTGCCTTGCGGGTTTTTTGTTTTTTTTTGGTTCTGCTTCTTTTGCCTTTTTTGCACTTAAATTCACAATTTTTTTTCCGGGCCATCGTTGGGTCCCCCTTCATGGTTGGTAGTAACGGTACAGTCTCCTATAGTAATATCCTCTTATATACTGGCTGTAGTAACGTCTGGATGTTGATGATGTGTCTGAGGGAGATGTTAATGATTGGACTGCCATATTCTGTTCCTTTATTTGGGAAACGGTTTCTCTGAGCTTTTCTCCAAAGACATTATCAGACCTACATGGGAAGTTCGCTAATCTGTCATGAACATCTTCCCTTATGCTACTTGCACGCAGCCATGCTAGACGTCTAGCTGAGATTGAAGTGGCCGAAGATCTGGCAGATGTATCAAAGGCCTCATATGCTGTTCTTAGTAAATGCCGCAAGCCTTCTTGTAAGTCTTGAAAGGGCTGTGGAAGGGGGACATCCCCATGAGATGTTGTAAGGAAAGGTTGAAGCTGCTGAGTACAGCTGAACAAATACTGGATTATATAGAACTAGTACTGATGTATTCGGGATCCGAGCATGGAGTTCTGGTAAATTTTACGACCAAACTCATCTAAAATTTTATCTTTGCCTGGTGACGTGTTGGAATATAGTCTGTTCATATTAGCTCTTTTAATTGCTGATTCCACAACAACTGAATTATGAGGAATCTGGGCATTAGAATAATAAGTCTTCTGCATCCTATACTTGAGGTCCAGTTTTCTGGAAGTAGGAGAAACAAGATGTGGAGTATCCCAAGCCTTGTCCATGAGGGATTCCAAAACCTGGTGGGAAGGAAGGGCAGTTGGTTCAGCTGGCACTTCTAAAATTTGAGGGATCCCCATAACTTCCGATCTGGGATCTGGGAGTTTTTGGGTTTCTATATTTAGGGCTGAGCCCAATTTTTCCAAAAACTTAGAATATGTGAGATCTTCTGGCGGTGAAGAAGGTTGGGGTTGATCTTGTGGAGGGGTCCAATGGAATTTCCATAAAGCTGCCCAGAGATGAAAGGGGTGAGCGTTTTGGGGATGTTACATGAGGGGAAGGTGGAGGTGAAGCCGAATCCCATGGGGATGTTTCTCTTTGAGGAGAAGAAGGATAAACATGTGGTGATGAAATTCTATGTGGTTCCAAGAGTGTTGGATGAGGATGTGACGGCAGGCCCTGGAAGAAATTCTGTAGAAGAGTGGAAATTTGAGACATTATCTCTTGGGCCGATGGTCTCTGAGGTGGGATGTTACTCACGTCATCTTTGCGTGGTCGTTTGCTTGTAGTAGTGATGGAATCCTGATTCAAGACAGAGTGTGGAGAGGCTGACCTCTTCTGGGAGTGGCGAGGCAGGCATTAGATGTCTGGTGATGTCCCAATTACCTGCTGGTTCCTCTATGGCTATATCAGAGAAAACCAAGGAGGGGCAGTGCTGACTCCCTTGTGGAGATGTGGGGTGTGGAGCAGCGGATCTTGTTGAAGAGGTTGCTCCAGAAGGCGGCACGATATGTTTAGTCTTGGTTGGTTTGGGGTTTTTTTTTTTGAATATGTGATGCTGTGTGCGGTTGAGAAGATTTCTTGCTTTTATGCGTCGTGTGGTCTTTGGATGCGTCGGAGCGCGTTGTAGGCACCAACGCCTTTACGGATGCCAATGCATGCATCGGGTGAGGCAAAATGATTATGACTGACGCAGAGTCTGATAGCGATTGCGTCGTAGGCGTCGGGTTCGGTGCAGCGCTCGACACATGAGGCATCGACGCAGGTGCAGTTTTTGGCGCGCAGCCTTCTGAACTCAAATGGGCGCATCGTGGAGCCTTGGACCGGGGTTTTTGCTTTCCCGGAGAGGATTGAGTCAATCGTTTGTCGGTCGGATAGGGGGCATATGATGAGTGCCTCAACCTCTCCATTTTCTCGGCCCGTTGGCACCTAGCCCATGGGGACTTCCTGCCAGAATCTTTACATGTGGCCTGGTCATGGTTGGGACCGAGACATAAATAACAATAATTATGTCCATCGGTCACTGAAATTATCTTTCTACAAGAACAGTATTTAAATCCTGGGCTCTTCGGCATGGTGACTAGGTAGATATCGCTCTTCTGATTCTTCTATTTTTTTTTTTTTTTTTTTGAGGAGATCGAGAGAGAGTGCTATACCGGTCCATGAGATATCGCGGAAAAAGTAAAACTGAGGAGACGGTTCGAGGAGTGCGGGAACGCCGGTGCATATGCAATACAAAGCTCTTCAAGCTGAGAGAGTAAGCTCCACCTCGTGACATCACAGATGGCATTACCCACGCTGCATGGCTTAATGATGGAAAACATTAAAAAGAGAAGAGAAAAAAAATATGCTTTATGCTGAAAGAAAGAACGAACAAACAATAAACAGGAGGCATGAATTAATTCAGCCCGGACACCCATGGTTCTTCTCACACTCCCACCATCCTGGCCATATACCCAAAATTACACACACAAGGAAAACATGACACTATAACTTTGGCTGGAATGGCCGCAGCTGTTTGTTAGAGGATCCTAACAAGGGCATCTAATTTAGGCACCAGATCCTGTCACCACTGCCTGCTCTCAACAACTGGGCAGGTGCCGATAACCTAATTCCTTCTCCACCCAAGCGGAAACTGAGAGATCCCAGGCAGGCCACCACACAATAGGCCCCACCAGAGCACCTCCCAGACATATGCGGCTGTCAACTGTCAAGGCCCATTCCCCGGGCCTGACATTTGCTCTCTTGGCCAACTGCTGTGAGGTGTGGTCCAAGCCCCCTCTCTTCTTTACCGGCACCTCCCTGATCCCTTTATTGCCTCACGTTGTTTCCTAATAGCCTCTCCTGGACTCTGTCACCGCAAAAGAATAACAAATGAACAATACTATGCTGACTAACACTTTATTCTAGCTAACGAAGGGTGGGGGTTGGGAGGAATCGTGCTGCATCAGGCTGAGGAGGAAGAGGCTGAACAACCAGACCCGGCCGGTTTTAAATTTCCTGCTGGCCTGCCCTCCCAACTGTGTCAGCACGCCGCTCCTCTGGTCCAATCAGGTGGTCTGGTGTCAGGGCACATTATGATAATGTCACCATGTCCAACGCCAGAACAATCAGGAGGAGAAGAGTCACTAATTTGTGATGGCCATGCTAATTTTTGATGGCCACGCTGGAATCAACCTCCCCCCCCCCCCCCCCCCCTGCAGTGCCCAACCCCGTCTGATGCTGGTGCCATCATGAAGATAGACCCACCACGCCTGGTAAGTGCCCCATGACTGGGTGGGGGCGCCAGCCCTCATGGGTACATCGGGTGCCCAGTTATTTGCAGCACCCACACATCCATGCTGGGGATCCTCCCATGAATTTAACTGAATTAGGAAGCAGAATGGGAAACAAAAGAAGAGTTGCTAAGGATACAGGACATCTGTTGAGGATTAAAGGAAAAAGACTGAATCAGAGAAGAATAAAATGTTTGGCATGAAAGAGCAGTAAAAACATAAAAGATAGGATAAAATCTGTAAAAGTATAATGGAGAATGATACTTCTTCCACAAAGATGTCATTTTACAAAGGATCTGTGGGTTTTCTTAAGGGCATATACAGTATAAGATAGATTAGAGGGTAGGAAGGAATACAGATAAGAGGGTGAGCAATATTAATAGTTATCTGAAAATTAGTTAAATATGACTTCAGTCAGTATTTCATAACACTCTCCAAGTTTTATTTCTCATCTATTTGTTGTATGGTTGTGGCATGCCACCAACTTCCCTTTCACCATACCAGCTGTATCACTTTGCTTTCCAGGGGAATCCTCCACACATCAGAGGACTACTTTTAAATTACAGAACAAGTTCATTAAGTCTGCTGAGAAATCTTGCACCACAGATGGCAGATGTGCTTCAGCATTGCTGAGCTGGCTCTCACCACAGTTGACATTCACAATGTTAATATGAATTCTGAACTAAAGTCACAGCCCCCACTACATACTTGTGCATGTTAGTATGTTTAAACTACAAGCACTCAAACATAAAAAAGGAGGGCTGAAAGGAAATCAGAGGAGAATGAATGAAACATTGAACAGGAAAGAAAAAAAATTGATTAATTTTCTAGTGACTTACCTACACAATCTATATAATCTTTTTCAGCAGATTCTTGACTTAACAATGTAATACATATTTTAAAATATATCTATTCTTTTAATTACAATATTTAAATTGGAATGCATAAGTACGTTTTAAACTGAGGAAACTAATTAACAAAATAATCAAAATATTGCTTCATCTATAGTGCAAAACATTTTCCAAAGGAGATAAACACATTATTGGATTTTTTTTTCATACCAGCAGTCACTGGGCTCTAAGCAGTATTCCTTTTTCCTTTTTCCCATTTTCCTCTCCTCAACCTCTAACACTAAAAAAGGAAGGAGGAGGAAAACCATGAAGATCTGAAAAAAATATTTCAAATATAATCCATTTTAAAAAAAGAAATCTTTGACAAGACAAAGGGATCTCAAATTTCAAGTAACCCATATTGCTAGATGGCAAGCCCGTTCTGAAAGCATACACAAATTTTTATTTTATTTATATTCTGCTTTTCAGCACTTCAAAGTAGATTACATTCAGAGAATCCCAAACCACCCTCTTCATCTAAAAAATGAACCTTCACTTAAAAAACCACTCACTTTGTCACTGTCGTCATTACAAATGTGGCTCTGATGGATTGACTGACACTGGAATGAAGCACCCAAATTACCTGGAACAGGAAGAGAAGGAGAAATTAATATAACTGAAATACAATTTTTAGGAGCTCTAAAATAAAGATAGACAAGCATGTCAGCCAGAATTTTTCTTCTCCAACCAGCATATGCATTTGGTAGCCAAATATCTGTGTCAGATAGCTCTTTAATTCCAACACAGAAACATAGAAATGACAGCAGAAAAGGACCAAATGGTCCACCCAGTCTGCCCAGCAAGCTTATGCCAGTATCTGCTGCACTGTGCAGCTTACCCCCATGCTTACCAGTTTCCCAGACCGTAAAAGTCAGGGCCCCTCAGATGCTGTCTGAATTCAATTTTCCCTAACCCCTGCCATGGAAGCAATGAGATAACCAAAAAAAACAGCCTCTACAATGCCAAACAAAGCAAGCCATTAAATATTTTTGCAATATTAAAAAAAAAAAAAACAATGGCTCTTGACTAGTAGGAAGAATGCATCTATGAACACAGAAATTCAAAACACCATTTTTCATATATTTATTTTACCTAAGAACATAAGACCTTGCCATACTGGGTCAGACCAAGGGTCCATCAAGCCCAGTATCCTGTTTCCAACAGTGGCGAATCCAAGTCACAAGTACCTGGCAAGTATCCAAACATTAAATAGATCCTTATTGATTAATAGCAGTTTATGGACTTTTCCTGTAGGAACTTTTCCAAACCTTTTTTAAATCCACTTATATTAACTGCCCTAACCACATCCTCTGACAATGAATTGCAGAGCTTAATTATGCATTGATAGAAAAATAATTTTCTCCAATTTGTTTTAAATGTGCTACTGCTAACTTCATGGACTGCCCCTTTCCCTCTATTATCTGGGAGACTAAATAACCAATTCACATTTACCCATTCAAGTCCTTTCATGATTTTGTAGATCTTGGCCCTCCACCTCCCTTCCTGTACTAAAGAAAATTATTTTCCTTTGCGCATGAAGTGGTCAAATATTTTTACTGAATTTCAAACAAGCAGGAACAATTTGAACACAGTAATATAAGGTTGTGCATACATCACATCAAAGTACAACACAGGTTCAAAGATAGAAACAACTCAAAATCCCCCCCCCCCCCCCGAATCAGCACACAGAAACAAAGAATTGCAGCTTCACAAAAAAAAAAAAAAGTAATCCAGGACAATGAATCATTCTAAATCATTTAAAAGTTGACTCTGAGCTCTAGATGATAAAGATTTTGTATAAGGAAACCAAATCCACAAAAAAATGAGGTAAATTTTATAACAGCCTGTATAGGGCTGAAGACCATGCAAAAGCCCTAATTTTCAGAGCAGACGTACACATGCAAATCCACTTGGAAAACCAGCAGTCCCACACATACCTTATTTACCTTAGGGGCCGATGCTATAAAAAATGCGGGGGGGGGGCACTCAAAAGTCAGCACCCGCTTTCTTAACATGCGCATGGCGCCCGCAAGGGGGGGCGCCAGGCTATATGCAAATTAGGGGGTCGCGCTAGCAAGGTGGCGCTAGGGTCACTTGCTCGACCTTAGCGCCTCCTTGCTAACACGACCCCGCGGTTACCGGCGGTCTGCCAGTTATGAACACCGATGCTGATAAACATTTTTTCTGCTTTTCTGTACTTTTTTTCAATGTGCTCAGCTATGAACGCCTGCTCCAGGCTGTTCGGCTGAATGCACCTTGTTAAAGTTACTCAGGTAAATGCAGCTGGCTAGGACAGTATTTTAACCAACCAGACTTAGCTGGTTGTGCAGAATATTGGCCACGCCACCGGAACGCATCCTGTCACTTTTTTGGCTGGGTAATGACTGGCTTGGCTAAAATGTATCCACTCAGCAAGGTGGGAAACTTAAAGCTCAGAGTTTTTCTGGGTTACTCGAAAGTGACCCAGGCAAGCTCTTAGAATATCGACTTCACAGACTTTACATGTTCTGGGCATCAAAGGTACATGAAATGGGTGAAACTTGGGTGCCACGGTATGTTGTCTGTGGCAGAAATGAAATCTGATGAGTGGTTTATATGTTATGGTGCAGTATGGGAAAGGGGTAAAGGTGCAGGGAAAAGACAGATACATGTCGAGCCAGACAGATACACAAACATGATGGTTTCATAAGATGACCACGCCCCCGGGGAAGATCCTGAGAGGGGCCACCGGTCAGGCTCAGAGTTGGGAGACAGACACAGACTAGATCTTTTAGTAAACTGTATAGTAAAACACCAGAGGTGGCAGTAGTGAGCTGGAAGAGCCCGGCTGGGCTGTAGTCCCTCAGGCACTGGAATAGTGATCCCAGGATGGCAGAGCTGTAGAGAAACTGAATATAGTGAGTAGGCAGAGTATGTATAGTTCAGGAACAGAACCTTGATGGTAACACTCACACAATAGTCTCTTGAAGCAGCCCAGAGGCTGGAATGAAGTAGGCCCTTGAAGAGCGAGTACCTGGTTCCAGGGAAAGCTCTAAGAGAGAGATGGTAACTCACTGGTGTTGTAGGCAGCGGTGACTTCCTGGCAGAAGTAGTATTCGGTAGCAGGTTTGGGAACGTGGGCCCTCGAGGAGCGAGTACCGGTTCCAGACTGTGACCTGAAAAGCAAGAGAGAGAGCGAGGCCCCCGAGGAGCGGGTACCCCCCGGTAAAGTCCGAGGAGGCAGAGTAGAGTAGCAAGGTATGCAGAAAGTGAATCCCATCCGCAGCGATACCTGGAGGAAGCCCTTGCTAACTCGAATAGCTAGCAAAAACGAAGACCTTAAGTATCCGGTGAGGATGACTTCATCTCAGGGGGACACCCCTGAGGTTCGTGCCACAGTTGGTATTTGAGTCGGGGCCGCGCGCACGCCCTTAGGCTTCAGGAGAACATGGTGGAAGGCAGTGTCTAGCCGGTCCGAGGATGCCGGTGGAGGTCGGCAAGATGAAGCCACGGCAGCCAAACTTCCATCAACCAAAGAGGGAGTCGCAAAAGAGGTAAGGTGGGCAGAGTGGAGACGTTGGGCAGCGACGGTTGCAACAGTACCCGCCTTCAAAGGGCGATCTCCTATTCGGGTACCAGGCTTGGGTTTGGAAGGATGCGCGATGTGGAACTGACGAAGCATCTCTTTGTCAAGGATATTAGTCTGAGGTTCCCAAGAGTTTTCTTTGGGGCCAAAACCTTCCCAGGAGAGAAGATATTCAAAAGTATTGCCTCTTTTTCGAACATCCAGAATCTCTTTGACTTTGAACTCTAAGTCGTCTTCTGCATTGATGGCAGGTGGATCCTGAGATTTGGAAGAAAATTCACTGAGTATGAGCGGTTTCAGAAGGGAAACGAGGAAAGCATTATGGATGTTGAGACCAGGTGGTAGCTTCAGATGGTAGGTGACTTTGCCAATACGTTGAAGGACTGGGAATGGTCCCACGTAGCGAGGAGCAAACCGACAGGAGGGTAGTTTAAGTCTGAGGTGCTTGGTCAACAACCAGACCTTGTCTCCTGGCTTGAAGACTGGAGCTTGCGAATGGTACGCATAGTAGTACTTCTTGGCAAGGTAACTCGCTTTGATTAGCATGTCCTTTGTCTGAACCCACAGATTATGGATATCATCAGCAGTGGATTGAGCAGCTGGGGACGTCATTGAGAGCTTCAGTGGAAGTGACGGTGTTGGGAACGTCCAAAAACCACTTCAAAAGGTGACAATCCAGTAGATGTTGCTGGATGAGAGTTGATGGCGAATTCAGCCCATGGAAGCAATTCGGCCCAGTTATTCTGTCAGGACGTGACATAAACTCAAATAAACTGCTTCATTGTCCGATTCATCTGTTCCATCTGGCCATTCGACTGCAGATGATAGGCTGAGGTATAGTCTAGAGAGATGTCAAACAATTTGCACAAGGCCCTCCAGAATCGTGCCGTGAATTGGGACCCACGGTCGGATACGATGTGAGAAGGTAGTCCGTGGAGGCGGAATATGTGCGTTATGAAGAGCTTTGCAAGCTCCAAGGCGGAAGGTATGCCAGGGAGCACCACGAAGTGTACCATCTTGCTAAATCGATCCACTGTCACCCAGATGGTGTTCATTCCTCCGGAAGTAGGTAAATCGACTACAAAGTCAGTAGCGATGTGCAACCAGGGCCATTCCGGAACTGGCAGTGGTTGCATCTGACACCATGGTTGTCCAGAAGTAGGTTTGTTCTTGGCACAATTGGTGCAGGATGCCACGTAGGAATAGGTATCCTTTTTGATAGTAGGCCACCAATACAGCTTCTGTATCTTGAGCAGGGTACGGCGTTGGCCAGGATGGCCAGCCAGCTTGGAATCTTGCGCCCAAAAGAGCACTTTCTTCCTGAGTCTTTTTGGAATGATTGTTTTACCAGCGGGTACAGACTGAGTGGATGCCAAGAGGATCTTCTTTGGGTCAATTATGTGCTGTGGCTCATCAGGCACATCCTCCGAATGAAAAGAGCATGACAGAGCGTCTGCTCTGGTGTTTCTATCTCCAGGGCGGAACTTCAACACAAAATCGAAACGATTAAAAAATAAGGACCATCTGGCCTGTCTGAAATTCAGACATTGTGGTGGTGGAGATACTCTAGATTTTTATGATCCGTGAATACTGTTATTTGATGTTGAGCGCCTTCGAGCAAAGGCCACCATTCCTCGAATGCAAGCTTTATTGCCAAGAGCTCTTTATCGCTGATCCCATAGTTTTTCTCGGCTGGAGAAAATCTTTGTGAGAAGAAGGAACAGGGACGTAAGGCTTTCGAGTCTCCTGTTTGGCTCAACATAGCCCCTACACCCACATCTAAAGCATCAACTTCGACGATAAAGGGCTTGTTGGGGTCTGAATGCCGCAAGCACGGTTCTGTGGAGAAGGCAGTCTTCAATTTCTCGAACATGGAAATGGCCTCAGCTGACCATTTTGAAGTGTTGGCACTTACGGGGCATCGCAGTCAAGGGTACGGTTAAAGAAGAATAGTTCTTTATAAAGCTTCGATAATTGTTGGTGAACCCCAGGAATCTCCTTAAAGCCTTCAGGCTGGTAGGTTGGGACCAATTCTTGATACTTTCAAGTTTGTGAGGGTCCATTTGGAAGCCTTCTTTCGACACTATGTAGCCTAGAAAAGGCACGGAGTCTTTGTGAAATTCACACTTAGAGAGTTTGGCGTACAGCCAGTGTTCACGAAGACGGTGGAGTACTTGCTTGACATCTGCAATGTGGGTGTCCAAATCCTGGGAGAAGATTAATATGTCATCCAGGTAGACCACAACATTCTTGTACAGCAGATCCTGCAAGATATCGTTTATCATATTTTGGAAAATGGCGGGTGCATTGCACAACCCGAACAGCATTACTAGATACTCGAAGTGGCCGTCTCGCGTGTTGAAGGCCGTTTTCCATTAAGAACATAAGAAAAATGCCATACTGGGTCAGACCAAGGGTCCATCAAGCCCAGCATCCTGTTTCCAACAGTGGCCAATCCAGGCCACAAGAACCTGGCAAGTACCCAAAAACTAAGTCTATTCCATGTAACCATTGCTAATGGCAGTGGCTATTCTCTAAGTGAACTTAATAGCAGATAATGGACTTCTCCTCCAAGAACTTATCCAATCCTTTTTTTTTTTTTTTTTAATTTATTGTTTATTATTTCATGTCTCATTAATACATTACACAGTTCTTGAGAAATATTAATCTAGGGATTATTTAACAACTTAATCTTAAATCAAACTGTGAATATCCATTCAGGAAATTAAAATCAAGCAAAAGAAGAGCTGAAAATTTAAACAGTCTTAGAGCAGATAGTAAAAGGAAATAAGACACAAAGAATTTTCATTTCCTCCTATATATCATTTTTAAACCAACTCATTGGTAGCACTTAGGGACTGGGTATCCAGGTATTGTCTTAGCTGGCTTGCCTGTGAAAAAATATACTTGTTCCCTTGACTAATAATAATACATTGACATGGGTACCTTAATAGGAATTTTATTCCCTTATTCTGAGCTTCACTTCTCAACGCCAAAAATTCTTTTCTCTTAACCCTTGTTGTATATGATATGTCCGGAAAGATCCTAATAACCTGTCCGTAAAACTTATCATTTTGGTGCCCAAAATATATTTTCATCAAAGAATCTCTCTCAGATGTAAAAGAGAATTGTACTATGAGAGTAGCTCTAGTATTTATACAGGTTTCAAAAGATTTTTCTAACAATTCTGACAAATCTAATTCAGGCTGATTATCTTTATCTTGATCTTGTTTTTTCATTTCCTCATTTTGAGAGATATAGTATATTCTTGCAATAGCTGGTATTGCTTCCTTTGTATATTTCAGGATATTAACTAGGTAACTTTTAAATAAATCTATTGGGTTTATTAAAGCAGTCTTAGGAAAATTCAATATCCTCAAATTGTTTTTCTTCACCTGGTTTTCCAATACTTCTAATCTCTCAAAATGGGATTTTTCAGATTTTATTAAATTCAGTTGAATTTTATCCATTTTATCTACCTTAAGTTGTACAGAATTTACAGATTCTTCAACTTTTTCAATCTTAGATTGAAGGACCACATTCTTATTTAGCACTTCCTGCAATGTATTAACAATGTTGTTTATTGATTTCTGCATGGAAACCAGCATATTTCCTATTTCTCCAAGAGTAAAATTTTTTGGAGTAATAACAGAAATTCCAGCCAAGAGTCCTTCCTGGATATTACCAGTCCCTCCCTCCAATGGAGATGTAATTCCGCTTTAATCCATAGAGCCCAGCTGTGAGTTTTCCGAGAAGCTAGTTGAACCAACTGCTCCTCTCTGATCGCTTGTTGTTAAGGAATCCATTTTGAGTATGGGATCACCTCCAAGTGAAATCCCCACTCGAGGACCGGCTGGTAGCTCAGGAGTTGTTGGCGCCCCTGGGGTCAGTGATATTTCATGTGCCTGGGTGGGGAGACCCTGCTCTTTGTCTACCCCTCCAGCGGCACCCCCTTCTGGGGTAATTATAGGAGTTCTCGCAAAACAGTCCTCTATTTTGGGTTGGTTCAACCTCTCTGGTGTAGACGAATAATCTCTCAGTTTTGCTTTTCTCTTTGTATGTGGCATTTACAAAGAGATAGCAAAATTACCCAATACAACAGGAAATATAATGTATTCAATAGGAATCTTACCAGGAGTCTTGTGAGTGAAAACAATTTAAGACCGTTCCTTTTCAGCGCTTCTCGTGGCTGCAGCTACAACTGAAGAAAGATTCCTTGCCAGGGCCAGGTTCGCCAGGCTAAGCCAGGCAAAGCCACGCGCGCCCCTTAGGCGCGCGCGGCTTTGGCAGTGCGCCGGCGGCTGCGGTGCGCCGGTTAGACGCAGATTTTAAAGCGTCTCACCCGGCTCCTCCCCCGGCTTCCAGGTCCCGCAAGGCAAGTGGAGGCAAACAGGTTCCAAAGGTCCCGATAGGTAATGTCAGCTGCAGCGAGTGTAGAGGAGCGGGAACGCCGATTTTAAAGCGTCTCACCCGGCTCCTCCCCCGGCTTCCAGGTCCCGCAAGGCAAGTGGAGGCAAACAGGTTCCAAAGGTCCCGATAGGTAATGTCAGCTGCAGCGAGTGTAGAGGAGCGGGAACGCCGATTTTAAAGCGTCTCACCCGGCTCCTCCCCCGGCTTCCAGGTCCCGCAAGGCAAGTGGAGGCAAACAGGTTCCAAAGGTCCCGATAGGTATTGTCAGCTGCAGCGAGTGTAGAGGAGCGGGAACGCCGATTTTAAAGCGTCTCACCCGGCTCCTCCCCCGGCTTCCAGGTCCCGCAAGGCAAGTGGAGGCAAACAGGTTCCAAAGGTCCCGAGAGGTAATGTCAGCTGCAGCGAGTGTAGAGGAGCGGGAACGCCGATTTTAAAGCGTCTCACCCGGCTCCTCCCCCGGCTTCCAGGTCCCGCAAGGCAAGTGGAGGCAAACAGGTTCCAAAGGTCCCGATAGGTAATGTCAGCTGCAGCGAGTGTAGAGGAGCGGGAACGCCGATTTTAAAGCATCTCACCCGGCTCCTCCCCCGGCTTCCAGGTCCCGCAAGGCAAGTGGAGGCAAACAGGTTCCAAAGGTCCCGATAGGTAATGTCAGCTGCAGCGAGTGTAGAGGAGCGGGAACGCCGATTTTTAAAGCGTCTCACCCGGCTCCTCCCCCGGCTTCCAGGTCCCGCAAGGCAAGTGGAGGCAAACAGGTTCCAAAGGTCCCGATAGGTAATGTCAGCTGCAGCGAGTGTAGAGGAGCGGGAACGCCGATTTTAAAGCGTCTCACCCGGCTCCTCCCCCGGCTTCCAGGTCCCGCAAGGCAAGTGGAGGCAAACAGGTTCCAAAGGTCCCGATAGGTAATGTCAGCTGCAGCGAGTGTAGAGGAGCGGGAACGCCGATTTTAAAGCGTCTCACCCGGCTCCTCCCCCAGCTTCCAGGTCCCGCAAGGCAAGTGGAGGCAAACAGGTTCCAAAGGTCCCGATAGGTAATGTCAGCTGCAGCGAGTGTAGAGGAGCGGGAACGCCGATTTTAAAGCGTCTCACCCGGCTCCTCCCCCGGCTTCCAGGTCCCGCAAGGCAAGTGGAGGCAAACAGGTTCCAAAGGTCCTGATAGGTAATGTCAGCTGCAGCGAGTGTAGAGGAGCGGGAACGCCGATTTTAAAGCGTCTCACCCGGCTCCTCCCCCGGCTTCCAGGTCCCGCAAGGCAAGTGGAGGCAAACAGGTTCCAAAGGTCCCGATAGGTAATGTCAGCTGCAGCGAGTGTAGAGGAGCGGGAACGCCGATTTTAAAGCGTCTCACCCGGCTCCTCCCCCGGCTTCCAGGTCCCGCAAGGCAAGTGGAGGCAAACAGGTTCCAAAGGTCCCGATAGGTAATGTCAGCTGCAGCCATCCAATCCTTTTTTAAACACAGCTATACTAACTGCACGAACCACATTCTCTGGCAACGAATTCCAGAGTTTAATTGTGCGTTGAGTAAAAAAGAACTTTCTCCGATTAGTTTTAAATGTGCCCCATGCTAACTTCATGGAGTGCCCCCTAGTCTTTCTACTATCCGAAAGAGTAAATAACCGATTCACATCTACCCATTCTAGACCTCTCATGATTTTAAACACCTCTATCATATCCCCCCTCAGTCGTCTCTTCTCCATTCATCGCCACTCCAAATGCGAATGAGGTTGTAGGCCCCCTTCAGGTCGATCTTTGAAAATATCTTGGCCCCTTGCAGCCGGTCAAACAGCTCCGAGATTAATGGCAAGGGGTAACAGTCTTTGATCGTGATTTCGTTTAGACCTCGGTAATCTATACATGGACGTAGGGTACCGTCCTTCTTCCCCACAAAGAAAAAGCCTTCGCCAGCTGGCGACTTTGATGGTCTGATAAATCACATCATCCTTCTGAACATCCATGGGGGTCACATCATCCAGACCCATCAGAGAAGCCTACAGAGGTTCCCTGCTTGTCCCACCAACTAAATCTACACACCATCTAGCACTGAGAGACTGGGCCTTTTCTACAGCGGGCCCCTCTCTTTGGAATACCTTACCACACGATCTCAGACTGGAACCATGCTTATTAACATTCAGAAAAAGGCTTAAGACTTGGTTATTTAAACAAGCCTTTCCCGAATCTAACTGAGTCACTAATATCCATTAAGAGTCCTTACTGCACAATGTAAATAATTTACTTCTGTAAAGATTCTTTTATTCTTGTCTCCTTCCTCCCCCTGTTCCAGCAACCCTGTTATATTGTAAATTTTTGTTTTCTTCTGCACTTGTTAAATGTACAAAGTTATCGCACACCCCTGTTATCTGTAAACTGGCATGATATGATTGTATCATGAATGCCGGTATAGAAAAGCTCTAAATAAATAAATAGATAGATAAATAAATAAATAAATAAAGCCCTTCTGGAGATTTTCTTCAATGTATTCCAGCATTGCTTTATTCTCAATGGCTGAGAGAGGGTACACCCGTCCTTTCAGTGGCTCAGCATTGGGCTTCAGTCTTATGGCACAGTCATAGGGCCTATGTGGAGGAAGAATATCAGCCGCTTTCTTTGGAAAATACATCCCCGAAGGATGCATATTGGCATCACTGGAGTCGTAGGCATGCAATTGATAGGCAAATTTCCTTAAGGCACCTCCCGTGACATTCTGGGCCCCAGCGGGAGAGATCCAAGGATGCCCAGTCAAATTGGGGTTGGTGCACTTGCAACCAGAGTAACCCCAGGACGATAGGGTGCATGGCCCTTTCCAGTACAAAGAAGGAGAGCGATTCCGTATGGAGAACTCCGGTGCGGAGAGTAACTGGTATGGTTTGGCAAGTCACGTCGCCCGGTAAGGGCTCTCCATGAATGGAAGATAACAGTAGTGGATCTTTCAACTTGATGAGGGGAATCCTCAAGTATTCCACTAGACATTTGAGAACGAAGTTGCCTCTTTCCCCTGAATCCACCAGGGCAGGAGTCTGAACTGTGACTGGTCCGTAGGTCAAGGAGACTGGGAGAGAGAGCGGAGGAGAGGGCGTAGTGAGGCCTAAAAACAGTCCTGCAGGACTTAGGCCCATCCGTTTTCCAGACGAATGGAGCATGTAGAGACATCATGGCCGGGCTGACCACAGTACATGCAAGGCTGCGCCTCTTCCGAAGTCGTCTCTCTTTGGAAGTAGTAAACGACCCATAACCCAAGTTGCATCGGTTCATCTTTATCAGCATCAGGGATTACTGGAACCATCCGAGGTGCAGGTATAGCACTAGCCTGTTTCAACCCAAGTAACACCTTAGGCTGGAGTTCCTTCACCTTATCCCGAAGCCGGTGATCAATCCGAGTGGCCAAGGCTACTAATTCGTCCAGCGAGTCAGGTGTTTCACGAGCAGCCAGCTCGTCCTTTAAACGGTTATCCAGACCTCTGAAAAAGAGAGTCTTGAGACATTTGGGGTCCCAGCAGAGTTCCGCCGCAAGAATTTAAAACTCTATGGCAAATTCAGCCATTGATCTGTTGCCTTGCTTCAATTCAGCCAAAGCAGAACCGGCGACAGAAGTTCGAGCAGGGTCATCGAAAACGGATTTAAATAAGTCCATAAATCCTTCTATGTCCTGCAAAATGGGGTCCTTGCATTCCCACAAATAGCCCAAGACAAAATGGGGTCCTTGCATTCCCACAAATAGCCCAAGACAAAGCCCTACCATCCAGGTATGAAAGGATGTAGGTAGTCTTGGAGAGAGCCGTGGGAAATAAGATGGCTGTAAAGCAAAATGCATGCAGCACTGATTTAAAAACCCCCAGGTCTTCTGGATTTCTCCAGAAAAATGAATTGGAGCCGCCAGTGATACAGCAGCCTTTAAAGTTACCTCCTGTAACTGACCTTCATGGCTAGAAGCTGTGCCTTGAACCTTCTGTGTGTGTAGCTGATGGAACACTGAAGTAAGTTTCTCCAAGGTATCTTGCTGCTCCGAAATGCACAGGGCTAGGCCCGGTATAGCCTGTAAGGCATTGAGCTGTGCCGGATCCATGGAGTTAGCAATCTGTTATTATTTGTGATAATTGTGGGTGGATCCTTGGGCTGGTGCCAGATGACCACGCCCCCGGGGAAGTTCCCGAGAGGGGCCACCAGTCAGCCTCAGAGTTGGGAGACAGACACACACTAGATCTTTTATTAAACTGTATAGTAAACCACCAGAGGTGGCAGTAGTGAGCTGAAAGAGCCCGGCTGGGCTGTAGTCCCTCAGGCACTGGAACAGCGATCCCAGGATGGCTGAGCTGTAGAGAAACTGAATATAATGAGTAGGCAGAGTATGCAGAGTTCAGGAACCGAACCTTGATGGAAACACTCACACAATAGTCTTTTGAAGCAGCCCAGAGGCTGGAATGAAGTAGGCCCTCGAGGAGCGAGTACCTGCTTCCAGGGAAAGCTCTGAGAGACAGATGGTAACTCACTGGTGTTGTAGGCAGCGGTGACTTCCTGGCAGAAGTAGTATTCGGTAGCAGGTTTGGGAGCGTGGGCCCTCGAGGAGCGAAGAGTACCGGTTCCAGACTGCGACCTGCAAAGCAAGAGAGGAGAGCGAGGCCCCCGAGGAGCGTGGTACCCCTGGTAAAATCCGAGGAGGCAGAGAAGCAAGGTATGCAGAGAGCGAATCCCATCCGCAGCGATACCTGGAGGAAGCCCTTGCTAACTCAAATAGCTAGCAAAAACGAAGACCTTAAGTATCCAGTGAGGATGACGTCATCTCAGGGAGACGCCCCTGAGGTTCGCGCCCACAGCTGGTACTTAAGTCGGGCCGCGCCAAGCGCGCGCCCTTAGACTTTAGGAGAACATGGCGGAAGGCAGCGTCTAGTCGGTCCGGGGACGCCGGAGGAGGTTGGCAAGATAACGCCGCAGCAGCCAAACTTCCATCAACCAAAGAGGGAGTCGCAAAAGAGGTAAAGTGGGCGGAGTGGAGATGTCGGGCAGATGTTGGAAACAGAGCTAAAAAAATATTAAATAACCTGCAAGCCACAATGATTTTATCAACTGCAAAGTGATTATGGATGCCTATCAGATCTTTATTCCAAATATTGTGACCCTTTTATATTCTTTTTACCCTTGTCATATATATAACTGGAGAAAGACCCCTCTCTTGACATAGGGAAGTTATAGATAGATTATATATTATTTTCCTATAAATGAAGATGAGTTCTTTCTAAAACGTTTTTCTACTAGACAGCAGTATATACTCATTCTCATGAGAACGTATGCAAGATAAAATTACTAAAAGATAACAGCTTTAACCTATGCCTTATCATGGACCGCCATTCTGAATTTTGTGATCCACATAATTTTTTAATGTCCATGAAAAATGAAATGTCACAGTAATCAAAATGTTTTGTAATGGGAGGGCCTTCCTAAGAAAGGAAGTGGAAGGAATCAGGGCAACCATCCTGGGACTGGGCTTCAATCCTTCCCATCCATATACAACTCTAGCTGGCAAGAAGAGAGCAGTATTTCTTACTTGCAGTTGCCACAAGGACCTCATAATCTCTTGGGACCGCCAACCATGCACAGTTCACACCTCTGAAGCCAGCAGAGGAGCAGGGAGGCACAAGTGAGAAGCACTGCTCTCCTCCATGGAAAGAGGGAGAAAGTCATGCTAGCAGGATGGAGGAGAGAAGATCTCCTGGGGGAAGGAGAGCCCACAGACTGATTGTCCCCAGACCCCACAACCCTCTTGGGTGGACCTTGGTAATGGTGGTATGAGCAGCTCCTGTCACACTGCAGCATTTTCATCACCAATACCAGAAACAAACAGCTATAATATTGTAATGATGTAGTGGTACTAGTCTCTCCACAAAAGACAGCTTTGGAAATGGTGCACAGAACTATGAAGCAAGGAGTTTTTTTTCTCTAAGAATGTGTATGGAAGTCATGAAGGATTCTCAATGGACCTGCATTTCCCAGAATTACTGGTTCTCTGAATTCTGTGAAGATCTGAGTAGAGGATCTGAGTCCTAATGACTCAGCAGAATTACAGTAATAGAACTAGCACAGTGGTTCTCAACTGGTGTGTTGCAACACAAGTGTGTTGCCAAGCACACGCAGGTGTTGCCACACTTCTCAACGCTCTGCTGCTCCCCCTGCTCAGCAGTATTAACAACATGGTATCTTCTCCCCCCGCCCCCCGGAAGAGGAAGTGGTGAGCAGCAGCTACGCACGCAGGAAGAAGAGACCGTGCTAGGTACAAGCACATGCAGCATCGGCCCGAAGGAGCAGAGCAGCGCAGCCCGGGGCAAAAAAGAGGAGCAACGTCAGCCCCCAAGGCCAATGGGACTCCTTTCTTGAGGCTGCGAGGGCTGGAAGAGGAGGAGGCTGTTGCTGCCGCTAGTTGTTCTTCAGTGTGGGGAGAGTGAGTGAGCAAGCATTTGTGTTTGAGACCCTGTGTGTGTGTGTGTGTGTGTGTGTGTGTGAGAGACAGCATGTATGTAAGTGTGTGACTGAGAGCCTGTTTGTGGGAAAGAGAGCATGTGTATGTATGATTATGAGCCTGTGTATATGTGTGTGATTGAGAGCTTGTGCGAGACAGAGGAAAAAGTTGCAAGCAACTGCCCCCCCCCCCCCACACCCCCAATTCACAACAATCTCAGGGCACCTGGTATGGAGAGCACAGCATTTTTTATCCTTATTTTTCTTTTATTATTAAGTCTTTGCTGTTTTGAAATATTTTATTGTGTCTAGAAATTTTTGATATGCGTTTTTAATTATTGGATATTCCATTCATCAGCTGTTTTGAAATCTGTTTTTTATTAGCATGTTTTACTGCTATTGATATTATATTTCTTGATTTGTTTTATGAGGACTGGTGATGTTTCTCTTTTTCCTTTGTTACACTGCACACAGTCTCTCTGGCTTATTGCGGTTTCCAGTTCAGTTTTGGTCTGCATGTTTCTATTTATGCTTTATGATATCTTTATTCTTTGTTAGGTGAGGGCCTGGCTCATGTGACTGAGGTGAGCTATTCTGTTGGCGTGTAGTTTCTGTGTAGGGCTCTATAACAGCTTGGCTTGTTCCATTTTCCTAATAGAAGGAGGAGTGGAGTTTTAAGGCCTGGATTAATATTTTAAAAACATAAGAAATTGCCATGCTGGGTCAGACCAAGGGTCCATCAAGCCCAGCATCCTGTTTCCAACAGAGGCCAGACCAGGCCACAAGAACCTGGTAATTACCCAAACACCAAGAAGATCCCATGCTACTGATGCAATTAATAGCAGTGGCTATTCCCTAAGTAAACTTGATTAATAGCAGTTTATGGACTTCTCTTCCAAGAATTTATCCAAACCTTTTTTGAACCCAGCTACACTAACTGCACTAACCACATCCTCTGGCAACAAATTCCAGAGCTTTATTGTGCATTGAGTGAAAAAGAATTTTCTCCGATTAGTCTTAAATGTGCTACTTGCTAACTTCATGGAATGCCCCCTAGTCCTTCTATTATTCGAAAGTGTAAATAACCAAGTCACATCTACTCTTTCAAGACCTCTCATGATCTTAAAGACCTCTATTATATCCCCCCTCATCCGTCTCTTCTCCAAGCTGAAAAGCCCTAACCTCTTCAGCCTTTCCTCATAGGGGAGCTGTTACATCCCCTTTATCATTTTGGTTGCCCTTCTCTATACCTTCTCCATTGCCTTTTCTTAGGTAAAGTGGTTACTGTTTGAGTGCTGGAAGTTAGTGCTGTTCTGGTATGAGAGGTTTACTATTTATGTAATTTCTGTTCAGAAAGAAAAGTAATACTGGGCCTTTTTTTTTTTTTTAATTTCTGCCATGGATTGTAATGAGCAGTGTGTCACACATGTGAATGTTGTCTGTCAGGTGTGTCACGATGGGAAAAATATTGAGAACCACTGGACTAGCAGGTGCTATAAATGAAGGAGAGAGTCAGGCAATGATGGGATTGATTTGGAGGTCAGAGATGTGGGAGACAGGAGAGCAAGCAGCTCACTTAATCCTGATATGGACTCAGACAAAAGGGATGAAAACACTGACGAGGCAGCTCAGCTCTAAAGTTAAGTGTGATGCTAGAATTTTTAAGGGGAATTCTATTTGTTCTAAATAGTGAGACTGCTAAGAGACTAACTTTAAACCATAAAAGTGACCTGTGCACAAGCACTTTGACAGACACACAAAGTAAGAGTTGGAACTAAGCTGGATTTAAGCAGCACAGTAGGATTTATAAAGTTTTACCCATTCCTTTTTATGGGGATTGGTAATTTGTTACTCTGAAAGAGTAGAACTGCAAGTGAAAAAAACTGGCATATGTAGATTCTTTACAGAAGCGGTGCCACAGCCAAGCTCAGCTTTAAAGTGAAGACTAAACTTGAAATCGGCCTCTTTAAGGCAGATACCCTCCAAATATGTCTAGTATATGCCCCCCCCTACCATCCTCGAGTCCAATCCCTCCCCCCTAATTGAATTCTTTATAGAATGGATAAGCACAGATACACCTTCCATCATCCTTGGAGATTTTAATCTCCACGTTAACTCACTTCCCCTTACTACATCCTGCGAAACATTCATTCAATCGCTCCTTGCCATAGGCTTCCGACAAATCATAGCATCACCAACTCATAAAGCCGGTCATACCTTGGACCTAATGTTTATTAACTCCAACTTCCAGACCCCCAACTCACCCACCTGCACCCCGGTGCCTTGGTCTGACCATTACTTCATTGAAAGCCAACTCACCATGAAGAAACCCCTCCCAATTAACTATTCTGCTCAAACCACCATCATTTCCAGAAAAACCTGCCCTAGCGACGAATTAGCTGACGCACTAGCCTCATCACTACCAAGGCTCATCTGCTCAGACCCTAACACAGCCCTAGCATCCTGGCATAGCCTCACAGAAGACATTGCCAACAAACTATGCCCAATCTCTGAGCGTATCATAAACACCGCAGCAAAACCCGCTAAGCCATGGTACTCCCAGGAGCTAAAAACCCTAAAAGGCAACCTCAGACAAAAAGAAAGAAAATGGCGCAAAGACCCAACCCCGCAACACTCCTACAGCTACAAAACAGCCTTACACACATATAGACAGTCTACCCTCAAACACAAGCGAGACTTCTACGGTAAAAAAATCCATGACTATAATTTCAACCCCAAAGCTCTTTTCTCCTACGTCGCCAGCCTCACCTCCCCGATCCCCCCCACTATCCCAGACTCTGAGGCCGTGGCCAAATGTGAAGAACTGGCCAACTACTTCCAAAGCAAAATCTCCAACCTTCTCTCTAGATTTCCCCCCACCAACCCCTCCCCCCCCTACTATCCTACCCTCATTCCCCTCTCTGTCCCAACCTTCATTGACCACAATGGATCTTACCTCCTCTAAAGAAATTACAGGCCTCCTTCGAAAACTTAAGCCTGCCTCTCATCCCAATGACACCATTCCCACGAAAGCACTAATAGCCATCCCCAACAGCATAGCCAGCACCATAGCTGAGATTATCAACTGCTCCATCACCCACGGGATAGTCCCAGATTCCCTCAAACACGCTGTTGTCAAACCCCCTACTCAAGAAACCCTCCCTAGACCCGAAAGACCCTTCCAACTTCCGCCCCATTTCCAACCTCCCTTTTATCTCCAAACTCATGGAAAAGGTGGTCAATTCACAACTCATGGACTACCTAGAAAATCATGACATCCTCCATGCCTCCCAATTTGGATTCAGGAAACACTTTAATACCGAATCCTTACTGCTCTCCCTTACCGACTATCTTCTCAGAGGATTGGGACAAGGCCACAGTTACCTACTAGCCCTTCTTGACATCTCAGCGGCCTTTGACACCATCAGCCACCACCACCTCCTGACACGGCTAGAAAGCATCGGCATCTCAGGAATAGCTCTAGCTTGGTTCACATCCTATCTCTCTAACAGAAAGTTCTCTGTTAAAATTGGAAACAACCTATCTGCCTCACACCCCCTTCAACAAGGAGTGCCTCAAGGATCATCACTTTCATCTACCCTATTCAATATTTACCTCACCCCTCTCTGCCACCTCCTCTCTGACCTTAAACTCAAATTCTACCTCTATGCTGATGATGTACAGATCATCATTCCCATTCACAACTCTATATCTGACGCCCTGGAGCACTGGGAAAAATGCCTTGCAGCCATCAACGCCCTCCTCACCAACCTTCAGCTTGCTCTCAACACCAACAAAACGGAACTCCTCCACATCTCCTCGCTCCCCCCTGACCGCCTGCCTAACGACCCTAAACTTAACCTCCTCACAGCTCAACCTTCCGTTAGAGACCTCGGAGTCCTTCTTGATCCCAATCTTAGTATGAAACCTCACATCAATTCCATCCTCAAAACTGGCTTCTTCAAACTCAATGTGCTAAAGAAACTCAGACCCCTCCTCTACGCCCATGACCTCCGCACAGTGATCCAAGCCACCCTCACCTCCAAACTAGATTACTGTAATGCCCTTCTCTTAGGGCTCCCAATGTCTTCTATAAAACCCCTCCAACTTCTGCAAAATGCTACTGCAAGACTCATTACTAACACACGCAAACATGACCATATAACCCCTATCCTCAAGGATCTACATTGGCTTCCCATAATGTCCTGTATACACTACAAAACTTTGACCATAATTCACAAGTCCATTCACACCCATAACTCCAACTGGCTCGACCTCCCTTTCACTGCCCCCCTGTCCACCCGAGCCACCAGATCCACCAACAAAGGCACCCTACATGTCCAATCCTTGAAATTGGCTCATCTCTCCTCCACCCGCGACCGTGCCATATCTATTGCCGGTCCGGCTCTCTGGAACTCCCTACCTGTCCACATGCGACTTGAACCTTGTGCAGTTAAATTCAAAAAGAAACTAAAAACTCTCCTGTTCAACCATGCCTACACAGAATAATTCCTTCCACTCCCCCCTCGTAGTCTCCCCATTCAGGTGACTCCCTCTCCTTATATTAAGGAGACATTCATTGTAAATTGTAAATTGTTTTGGTTATGATTTTCTTGTTTTCCCTGTCCTTCCTACTGCCTCTATGTTCTACCCTCTCCCAGTTACATCCCCCTGTTGAAATGTATTTTCCAATCTTTCAGTTGTTATGTGAACCGGTATGATGTCCCCACTAATACCGGTATATAAAAGTTTCTAAATAAATAAATAAAATAAATGAATAAAAGGGAAATTCTGGGGGTCCCTAGCAGTGCTCTAAAGTTTGGGTCACAGATGACTAATTAAACACCAGTACACGGAAGGTATAATTACTGCCCTGCCATGGAGTCATGAGTGATAGAGTTTGTTTGATGCAACTATTACAGCTTAACAAGGCTGCTGTGAGAACTAGTAGCAGAAATCTTAAGTTGGGAGCTTGAATTATTGGCTCTGCGAGGTTTCCTTCTTGTCCTAGTGAGTGTGTGAATAAAAAGGTTTATCTTTTAAAGCAAAGTGGTCCAGCAAAGGGGATTATATGAACCCTTGAATTACTTATACTGCTGTTCTCTGTTAAGGAAGAAAGGCTGATGCCCAGCCAGAAAATTACTATAAACTGTATAGTTTAGCATCTGTGAGGAGTTAGAGTGTTAGTGTTAGCAAAGACCCGGGTAGCCCTACATGAAAGAATTTACTCTAATGGAAATTAAAGAACAGCTTTCTTTTCCTTGTGAATGCAGAACTATGTCTAAATCCAAAGACGTTAGCTGCTGGGTGTTTAAATCAGTATGCCTGTTGGAATGGGTAAAACTTTATTAATTAATGCATTCAGTAAAGTTCGCGGGAGATCTGGCTCTCCAAGGCGAGCGCCTGCTCTCTCGATGCGTGCCCAGGCACCTCTCCTAGGCGCGCAATTCTTTATTTAAATTAGGGACCGCGCTAATAAGGAGGCAGCGGCTGTCAGCGGACGCTTAATTTTACCAGCGTCGGTTGTTGAACCCGCTGACAGCCACGGGTTCGGAAAAAGGACGCTAAGATATTAAGTTGGAGGGTGTACAGAAAAGCAGTTTTTTCTGCTTTTCTGTATACTTGCCCGGTGCCGTCTGAAATTAACTCCTGCTTTTGCCAGGCGTTAATTTCGGAGAGTAAAATGTGCGGCTTGGCTGCACATTTTACTTTCTGTATTGCGGGTAACTAATAGGCTCATCAACATGCATTTGCATGTGATAAGTGCTATTAGTTTCGGGGGGGTTGGCCGCGCGTTTTCCATGCGCTATTACCACTTACAGTATAAGTGGTAATAATATCGTGTCAAAAATGCACGGCCAAACGGGGGCCTGAATGTGATTAAACTTAGAGTCTAGTTCAGGGAGTCTTAAATGTTGGTAATGGTTCTTGCCACTGTCCTATATTGTAAGCAATACAGTCTTAACCTGAGGCTAACTGAGACTAGCCTAATAAATACTGTAATGTATTTTAAGTTTAGCCTTGATATGAAGATTGGTTAAAAGCTGTAGAGATATTCTGTGGCCCTCTTGTTTTGTTTAATGCATAAATAATTAGATGAATAAAGATGATTGCGAGTCTCATGTTTCAAGCCTTATAAATGGGAAGCTGCTGACTGCCAGGACCTCAGTTGTTAGAGATTCATTATTAGAAAACCCATTCAGAATTCAGCAAGAAGAAGGCAGCCCAACTTATGACTGACTGACTTCCCCCCGCCATTGGGTTTGGCCAAAAGGCATAATAATATAAATAAAAAATTATTATAATAAAACATGGCTTTTATCACTATGTCTCACATTTTTTACACTCACAGCACTTCACAAATATGCATGCATCTACCACTGAAGTAGCTAACCATGGACTGATGACTGCAACCTTTATTACAACCACAAGATTTTCGCACCATCCTGCAAGCTCTCGTTCTGACCAGTCTCAACTATTACAACATGCTATATCTAGGTTTACCAGTAAACTCCACCAGAGCTTTGCAGATTATTCAAAATGCTGCCACTCAACCAATGCCAGGTTACGTCACCATATTACCTCTGTCCATTTTTCCTTGCACTGGCTACCAGTTGAGTGGCACATTCCATTCAAGGTAATGACCTTGCTGCATAGGCTGCTTCATGAAAAAATAATACCCTGTTTTAATTCCATCTTGTGTGTCTACCAGCCTGTACACCCTTGAACAAATGTTTTGCTGCCAGAATGTTTCTCTGAAAGAAGAGAGAAAAGTTGTGACTGTGAATAAAGGCTATGCTGCCAAGAAAGTCTCTGCCAGGAGCCATGAAGGACATGGAAGCTTGGTGCCAAAATTTCAGGGAGGCGCAAAGGTGGCAGCAGCAACAGCTGGAACAGACCTTTACGGCCCAGCAGCAAGCCTTTTAGCAGCAAAGACAAAGGATGAGCCAGACCATAAGAGAAGGGCAGCAGTTTCAATTACTGATGCAGAGCCAGAGGGTGCTGCAGCAAGCCCTGCTGTGAGAACTCCAATTACCACAGAAGCAACTGACCACTGAGAAAGTGAAGAACAAACAGGAGGAAATAATGAAACCAGAAAAGGGCTTGGGACCTCTCAAAGCAAACTATGGTGCTACAAGGAGGCCTGGCAAAGAACCAAGGGCAATATTGAATGCACCGCTGGGGGGCAGACAGTAGAGGTGCACCCAGAAGTGCAGGAACAGACCTAGCAGAGGGCAAGTAAATAACATGAAAACCCACTGAATGCACCCACAGTAACTAGGGCTTATGGGTTAAGAAACTTGAGATGGGGCATTGCAGAATGGGTCTCCTTGAAAAGAAAAGAAAAGCCTTTTAAAAGCAAGGAAGTACAAGGGACCAGAACCGGATTTAGCCTGACAGAGCCAGCAGGGCAGGTTAAAGCAAGCCTATGCAAAAGGCGAAACAGCCATGGGGTTCCTCCATACTAGTCGGCCAGAAGAATCAGGAGAGTCAAGAAAAGGAGCTGTTTCAAGGTGAAGACACCCCAAAAGCAGAAGCACTGGAACAGCCTGATAGGACTATGATAAGATCTAAGGGAAAGGCTGAAGACACAATACAGCCAAGAAAGACAGCTAAGGTGGAAGAGCTGGAGAGTCCACTCCCCAAAGTCCAGGCCATGTAAACAGGTGAATGGCTAAAGCTGGTGGATGAGATAAAAGAGAATGCAACAGAAATGGCACAAGGAGTGTAAGAGGAGATGCCACTCACCAGTGAGGGCACCATGGTAAAGAAGAGATTATAAGAATCAATAGAGGATGCACTAAATGGGAGAGACAAGGAATGTGCTGACACAGGCGCCTCCTTGCATCGATGTACCCAGTGGGTTGAGAAGGAGGCTGAGCCAGGGGAAAAGATGGAGGAAATCCAGGAGGCAAAAGCATCACTGCAAGCTGCAATACCTTAAGCAGCAACAGGGCCTTATCATTGCTAACACACTATCCATGGACTATTCCAAATTGGGAGTTGTACGGCTGAGGCCAGAGAAAAAAAGGCAAGACGAGCACAGAGGCGAAAGTAGCCTCCTTAAGCCAGGATGTCCAGCTGGCTGAAGAGGAGTCTGATCGTATGCAGGAGCTCTGGGCCATTAACCATCAGAAAGTGGAGTAGGTAGAGAAGGCCAAAGATGAAGCTAATGAATTGGACATTATAAAGAATGGGACTCTGGAACTAAAGCGGGTAGTTCAGAGAAGCAAGAGAAAAATTAGCTTTTGGTAAAAGAGAAAATGGGGTTGTACAGGGAACCCTCAGCTGAGATCCCAAAAGGGTGAGGGGAAGGGTACCTTGGGAAAAAGTGAAAGGACCCTAGTTGAAGCGGATTTCCTTGGGTTACAGAGCAAGCCAGTTCCTAGTTTATTAGGACCTTGTTACCGAAAACTAGTAAGGGTCAAAAACAGAAGAAGCCCCAGGTTAGGGCAAAAATGCAGCAATACGGCGGGACACAACCCTGGTAGAAGTAGATGCTCAACTTGGTAAAATTGATCATGGGGGGTGATAGTATGTGAAGAAACATACATGAAAAGCCCTCAGAACTCTATAAAGGATTGGTCCCAGATGTCTGGTCCCGGTCCCATTAAGACAGAGCATTATGGGTATCAGGTTGCTCCCAGACCAGGATAAAATGTAGGCTCAGAGGGGAGCCGGACAGAGGCCTGGGAACTTGAAAAGAAGACAGTAAACATGAATAGAGAGGGGAGACAACCCCTGGAAAGAAAGTTAAATATTTGTGGCTATGAAATGCTATGTGAAATGTTAAAGGTTTGAAGCACTGTAAATAATAAGCACTGAGAAAAGCTTTGACTGCACATTTTTATTTATTTATTTAGGGTTTTTATATGCCGGCATTCATGATAAGATCACATCATGCTGGTTTACATTTGAACAAGGAGTGCAGGATAACAATAAAACTGAAACTAGTGCATAGGAAATGAAGTTACAATGAACAAGGGTAATGGAACTAGGAGAAGAGAGAGAAAGACAAAAGTAAGTTAGCTACATAATTAATTATTTACAGAGCCGGAGTGGATACATTCTTTGAGTAGATGAGGTGAGATTTAGGAGTGTTCTGGGAAGGCTTGTTTAAATAGCGCTGTGTGGCACATGCGCTGTGCCACACAGGCTAAGTAGCACTTTTCCCGCTACTTAGAAGGACAAGTTCAAACTTATCTGGCTAAGTAGCAGCAAAGGCACTAAGCCAGATAAGTCAAATTTAGCTGGATAAGTGAGGGCAAATGATATACCTATGCATTTTTACTTCAAATCTTAAAGGGATACAAGTTTTCTAATTAGTCTACTGGTTCACTCAATCCATCTCCAGCTAATAAAGACCCTTCTGGCTCTTCAGTCTGAAATTTCCCCCTTTCACACAGCCCCCCTACCCAGTCATTTATCCACTTTTAAGAGTTGTACAATCACTTATTCCTGATATTGGGCAGGCGTAAATACACATTTACATGCGTAAATTGCTTATTAAATAGTAACTTACTCCCTGGAACTACCCCTTAAATTTACTCCCTTATGTAACCTTTTACTAGGTTTTGTTGGTTTCCCTCGGGCCATAAAATATTTATAAATCCTTCCCCTCCTTCCTGAACTTCCCAGGGAAGGAGCTCTTTTTTTTTGGGGGGGGGACCTTTTTTTTGGGGGGGGGGACCTCTGTGGCCCAGATTATGGAAAGTCCCTTCTATAATGTGTGAGGCCTCCTGTTGTAGTGTTTTCTTCAAGGACAGACAGGCTGGACTCAGTTTGGGTGTTAAGATCATATTTACTGATTATTTCCAAAAGGTCAAACACTGTCCCACAAACATTTAGCAAATGAAACTGTACAGTTGAACTATTTATACAATGTCTCCTCTGGGGTGTGGGTGTCCATCTCTCTAGCCCTTGAGAGGAAGCTTTTCACTGCCTACTCATCTGTGCATGGCCCAGTAGATGGAGAATCCTATGGGGAAGCCCCACGTCATAAAAAGATCCTACCTGAGTCCAAAGTTCAGTCCGAAGCGCACAGCCTTGTCCTGATCCCTATGGGGTGGAGATCGAATTAGGAGTCTACTAAGGCTTGATGGTACAACCTTGAAGGACTTCTCAGGGAGAGAGGCTAGATGTTGCTGTTCAGATCCCAACTCCCTATATCCTTCACCAAGATATGCAGAGGGATGGGACAAACAAAAAAAACCTCCACATAACAATCAGGTCGATACTGTAACGTACGGTTGAAGATTTCCCGTCTGTAACGTGCTGGGAGCGCACAATTCGGACGCGTAAGGCGATCCAGCGATACAGTCTCCAGTTTCACGCATCCTTAGCGCTTCTTAAAACAGACGCATAACCCTTTCCGCACGCAGCATGTATATGATATGTAAATGAACGAATTAGCTGTATAATGAAGGAATTAGCTATTCCCCTACGATACTGTGACGCGCGCTCAGATTATCTCCTTTGTAACCCGCTATTCTGCCGCGGCCTTAACGTGTTAGTTTACCGCCACCCTCTACTTGGTGTTAGTGTGGTGTTCGAAAATTAAAACAGGAATAAAGTGTAAAATATGGTGTAAAAAAAGTGTAAAAACATTGCTTACCTGCCCTGGCCCCGTCCGGTCTCCGGTGCAGCCCCAGTCCTGTCCCCTCCTCCCGAAGCAAAAAAAAAACCAAAAACCGAAAAAGTAGCAAGGCTCGGGCCTGCTACGGTAGTCCCTTCTCCCTTCTCCCGAATTCGGCGCTCAAGGCCCCGTCCGGTCTCCGGTGCAGCCCCAGTACTGTCCCCTCCTCCCGAAGCAAAAAAAAAAAAAACCGAAAAAGTAGCAAGGCTCGGGCCTGCTACGGTAGTCCCTTCTCCCTTCCTCCCGATTTCGGCGCTCAAGGCGGCCGGGTGGGCGTGCATTCATCCAGGCAGAGGGAGCCGGCGGCGAAAACGGCCTCCGGCTCCCTCTGCCTGGATGAATGCACGGCCCCCGCTGGCAGTGAATGAATGCCCGTGCGATTTCGGCGCTGAAGGCAGTCACATGCCGCGGCATGCATTTGCATGCAATTAGAAGAGAGTATCGAGCGCTAAGTGAAGAGAACTGTGCGTGCGGGGAGGAAGGGTGCGCCTGGCAATGCCGCACTCTTTCTACCACGGTCTTAGAGTATCGATCTGAAAATGGGGGAGAAATTCAAAATTCTCTATCCAAAAAAGTCTCATACAGGGTACTGCTGTCACTGGTCTTCCTTACTCTAGGAAGAAGAGAGGGTTGCTCACAGGTCTCCAGCTCCTGCTCTCAGGATTGGAGGGGGTTACTCCTCTCCCAAGGCACAGGATGTTCCCCAGAATATTTTTATTTTATTTAAGATAATTTATATACCGAACAAATTGTATACACTTCAAGTCGGTTTACAAACTTTACCAGGCAGTCTTTAACGACATAACCATAAAATTCATTCAAAAATAAAAATAACACTGCATCCATTAAAAACCTAAAATAGTAAAAATAAAACAAATAAACCTAAAAAACATGGAAAACCTTAACTTAATTATTTTACAAAATAATAAAATACATAAAATTTAATCAAATCAATCAACTAAAATAGGGTAGAATACTCTACATTGTATATAGTGCAAAAATCAATCAGAGAATCACACTATAAGAAAATAAGAAAAACTTATTAAAAAAAATACAAAAACCTTCACTCTCTACAAAAGGAAGCAGACCTTCTCAGACAGGGTGTGTGCTGCAAAAGGATCTCCTCTAAATGCAAGAAAAACACAAAGCTGGGTTAGTGGGCCCAGCTCAGCAGGACAAAAATAAAAAAAAACAACAGCTCCTTACTCCTCCACCTCTAACTCAAAATGACCACCTCTATACTTTTCTAACTCCGCCTTATGCCCCTGAGATAGCCAATCCAGTCAGCTCAGTGGAGAGACTGAAAGAGAATGGACATCACCTGATGTTACTAGTCTAGATGGTAAGGGACCTAGGGCCATCTAGTGACAAACCAAAGGTTTGGTCACACATATATCCTTTTTTACATGCATAAGTGCTATCTTTTTTCACACACACAACTTTTCAAAATTTGTATTTGTGCCTGAGGCAATGGAGGGTGCCCAAGATCACAAGAAACATCATTGGGAGAAGCAAGATTTGAAACTTGGCTTCCCTGGTTTTTAGACCATTGCTCTAGCCATAACTAGTAGGCCACTGCAATGGGGTAGCCTCCGTCTACTCCTCCGGTTATTTTGGGCCTGTCTCGGGCTGAGGTGTGAACCCTTTGGACAACTGTCAGAATGGCATTGCCTGATTATCTACGAACAGATCTGGCTCCAACAGGTAGCAACTGATGGAAAACATCTGGGCATATAACCAACAGAGTGGTGGAGACAGGCAGGCAAGAGTTGAGACAGGCAGAGTTTGTTTGCAGATTGGAGTACTAGGCCAAGGTCAGGGCAAGTGGCAAGCAGAGCAAGGTCAGAACAGTCTGGGTCAAGCAAAACCAAGATCGGGAAGAGGCAAAATACTCCGGTTCAGGAGAATATGACCTAGTGCTCAGACAAGTGTAAGGTGAACTGGCTTTCTTAATACTAAAACAGTGCTTATGCCATCAAGCTGTGCTTCAGGACTTCCTGTCTTCCGGCTCTATAAAGCTCAGTATTTCCTGGGCAAGACACTAGTCAGCTGCAGAATACAGGACAGAGCCAGGATGTCAGAGGCCAAACTGGAAGGCTGCAGGAAGCACAAGACACCACACCAGGGTGAATACAGAGAGATACTGAAAACTGGCTGCAGTGCACGCTGCTGGGGTTGGTGAAGTTACAGCCACTCCTCCATGCACACAGACATTTCCAAAACATGAATGTGACATAAAAACATAAGAATTGCCATGCTGGGTCAGATCAAGGTACATCAAAGCCCAGCATCCTATCTCCAACAATGGCCAATCTAGGTCACAAGTACCTGGCAGATCCCATAAAGTAGATCTAATTCTTGTTACTCCTTCCCAGGAATAGCAGTAAGCTTTCTTTACTTGGCTAATAATGTGTTATGGTCTATTTGGAGGAACTTGTCCAAACATCTTTTAAACCCCGCTATGCTAGTCATCTTGATCCCATCCTATGCCAAAAGATTCCACAGCTTGATAGTTCTTTCTAGGATTTATTTTGAATCTTCTGGTTGTTCTTTTCATGGAGTATCCCCTTAACCATCATTTATTTACTCACTCCACTCCACTCATGATTTTATAAACTTCTATCATGTCTCTTCTCAGCTGTGTCTTTTCCAGGCTGAAGAGCCCTAGCCTGTATAGCCTCTCATCATAAGAGATGTTCCAGCCCCTTAATCATTTTTGTCACCCTTCTTTGCATCTTTTCCAATTCTGCTATGTCTTCTTGAGACGGGTCGACCAGAACTGTACACAATACTTAAGGTACAGTCGCACCATAGCTCAGTATAGAGGCATTATGATATTTTCTAATTCATTCTCCATTCCTTTTTGGATCATTCCTAACATTCTATTTGCTTTTTTGATTGCTGCCACACACTAAGCAAAGGATTTCAACATATTGTCTACAAGGACTCCAAGGTCCTTTCACTGGGTGGTAACTCCCAATACAGAATCCAGCATTATATATTTTTAGTTCAGATTATTTTCCCTATATGCATCACTTTGCACTTTTCTACATTAAATTTCATCTGCCACTCAGTTGCCTAGTCTCCTAGTTTCGCATGGTCCTTCTGCAGTTCTTCATGATCTACTGCTGTTTTAACAAATTTTAATAATTTTGTGTCATCTGCAGATTTGTTCACCTCACTCATCATTCCCTTTTCCAGATCATTTATGACCGGGCTTCCCAAACCTGTCCTGGGGACCCCATAGCCAGTCAGGTTTTCAGGATATCCACAATGACTATGCATGAGATAAATTTGCATATACCGAGTCTCCATGATATGCAGATTTATCTCATGCATATTCATCGTGAATATTCTGAAAACCTGACTAGCTGTGAGGTCCCCAGGACAGGTTTGCAAAGCCCTGATTTATGAATGTTAAACAGCACAGGTTCCAGTACTGGTCCCTCTGGTAGACCACTAATGAACTTTCTCCATTTGGAAAACTGACTAGTTAATCTTGTTCTGTTTCCTGTTTTTTAACCAGTTACCAGTCCACAACAGGTCACTACCTCCAATACCATTACTTTTTAATTTCCTGAAGAATCTCTCATGGAAGGCTTTTCAAATTCTTTCTGAAAATCCAAATACACTATATCGGGGTGGCCAACTCTGGTCCTCAAGAGCCACTAACTGGCCATGTTTTCAGGATATCTGCAATGAATATGTATGAGATAGATCTGCATACAATAGAGGCATAGCATGCAAATTTATCTCATGCATATTCATTGTGGAAAACATGGCCTGTTTTTGGCTCTTGAGGATCGGAGTTGGCCACCTGTGCACTGTATCAACTGGATGAGGTTCATCTACATGTCTTTTATACTTTCAAAAAAATCTAAAATATTGGTAAGACAAGACTTTCCCTTGCTAAAACCATTTTGACTTTTCTCCATTAAGCCACATCTATATGGGCAGCCTTCAAGAATTGTGCCCTTTAAAATAGATGGAAGGGTCACAACAAAAAGTGAAAAGCTTTTATTCCAAGAAGTGGAAAATATCAGCAAATATATTAGAACAAATAGAATAAGATGAATAATGAAGAATAAAGCAATACAGCTATAGAGAGCCTCTAGATCTCCACCAATTGGCCCTAGTTCCCAGCCTTAGGGTTAGCAAGTAGGAGAGGAGAATGCCATTCAAGACCGCACCTCTCCTGAAGCTTACTGAAGTGGTGAGCTCCTGGGGCACAAGAGGGAACTAGGAGCGAGTAGGGTGTGTAATTTTGAATTGGATTTCCAGCAATGAAGAGCTAATTTTACCTTCTGGGGTTAAGTTGGGACCTCCCGGTGTAACCTCGTGTTTGGGGGAAGGATTTCTTGCACAGCACTCCTTGCTGGGAGAATCTGCCTCCAGATTAGGAAAAGACTATTTCTAGAAGTTTTGGGAGTTTTTGGTAGTACCCCTGGATGAGTCTCTGGTCCTGTCTGAAGTAGGGATATACCCCATATCTGGAGGCCAGGGGTGAGAAGATCCGTTGTGTCCCTCTCGTCCTCAGTATACGAACTATTACCTTGGAGGGATATTTTTTTATGAGCTTTGGTAGTTTTTTTTATCCCTTGAAGTTTTGAGAGGAAATTTTTGACATCACCCTTTCTCACCTTAAAGTTGGGTCAGAAAAAAACCTTTCTACCAGAGAGGTCCCCTGGAGCAGTCAGAGCAGCGCAAGACCTTTGAAGTTCCACCACTTGCATCTTCACCCTTGGGACACAAGATTTTAACAGGGTTTTGCAGACCTGGACTCTTAGACCTCAGGTATGAGATTTTGGGGGAAGGGGGATCCCATTCACACTTAAGATACCTTTCCCACTTGGGAAACTTATCCATCCACTCCCTGGAGGGTAAGCCATATCTCAGGAACCTATTCCAGGATCACACACAGAAAGAGGGAAGAAGAATTTTGTGAGAATAGGAACCCACTCTGAACACAGATGCAATTTGGTACAGTTTTTTCAAAGTAATTGGACTTTGTTTGATTTGATATCACAGTAAACCAACTTTGAAACACCCGCAACAGTGCCCTGTCTGTTCTCTGCATCACAATCACAATGGAGAGGCTTTAGTCACATACAACGGAAGAGATTACACTTACACACTCTGGGCTAGGAGGACATCTCCCCCCCCCCGCAAGAGATCAAGAACCCACACCCCAGGCAAAAGGACTGGTGACTTTATAATTAGAACTTAGCCCTGGGATTTTTTATGGCCCCATTAGAATTCAGCAAATAACCTGAATTGGGGTTACACAGCCAAGAAAAGTTGATATTTTGAGCAATCAAACTTATACTAGCCCTTTGACAAAGAAAAATAAAGGCCACATCTTTCACGTGGATATCCTCGGATAGGCAAGTAACAATATTCCTAGCACGCTAACCCTTCTACCTGGTGCCAGTTCAAACACTCACACACCATTTAAAATACAGCAAGCCCACCAATGAGCAAGCTGTATTACATAAAAATGTAATACAAGTGAGCCTTCTGCAAGGTCCCAAGGTCATCTGACCTGCCTTTATTATTTTTGGGGGGTAAGCTGGAGGAAGCAGCAATTTCCTTACGCTCCTTTGAGCTTGCAGAACAAATCAAAACTAGGGCTGGGATCTGACACCATGAGCCTTCCTTTGTAAATACCCGGAGATCTTCCTTTTAATTTATATCTCCTTAGCACTGAGCCCAGCCCACATGGGGGCCAGGCAACAAGGCTCCTTCTGTAATAATGGTCCTGACCACTAGATGTCAACATTGCTTGATGACTGGAGCTTACTGCCCCACTACCCCCAAGGTCTTTGAACGCTACTTCTATAGCAGTGCTTCTCAACCAGTAACCTGGGTGCACTAACAGTTATCTTGGGGAAAAGTCTTCCTTTTATGCAGTGCTGGCAACCACAGCATGATCCTCCTCCCTGGGTTTATAACTGTATTGTACAGTGCCCCATATCTCTTGCTTGTTGCTCCAGCCCCACCTTCCTGTCCCAATGGCAATCAGAGAGCAAGGGCGCAGAATGGAGGGGAGGGGCAGGAGCAGGGAGTTGGCACAGCAGCAGTGAATGGCAGAGAACAGCCTCATCTTCCTGCTCCACCACCTCCCCTGCTGTCTACTCCCCATCCCCACCTGATGCCTGGAGTACATGACTCTTCTCTGCTATCTATTTGCTGGGGAGTCACTGCCCCAGGCCTTAGATCAGGGGATGAGCAACTTTTTTGTGCTGGGGCCACATTACAAGTGATTAAGCGCAACAAGGACTTGGACGGGGCAAGGCAGGTCCCCTTGGAGCTCCTCAACACAACAATCAAATCCCTACCACTTGTGGCAGGCATTTTACTATCCAGCAGGCTTAAGCGCTATCATTTTTAGCACCCAGAGAGCCCTTTCGTTCATGGATCCCAGCCTCTACCAAAATCAGAAAAACCTTCAATCCAGCAGGTACAAGGCTTTTTTCCAGCTAGCAGCCTACTCACCTCAACCACAAATGCAGGCCATAAAGTTTAAATAGGAAAGTGCAGACAAAAAAATGGACTGGAAACCACTAAAAGCCAGACTCATATGCAATGCAATAATGCAAAAACAGAAATATCACCATTCCTCATAAAACAAAATCAAGAAATACAAATCAGTCATGATGTGGATAGGATTAAGAAAAAATAAAGTAATAAAAATAGTACTTACCATGAGAAGGAGTTCAATAAGAGAGAGGAGCTGACAGGTAGCTGATATACAGAACTTGATATAATTACTGCTAATAACAAAAAAAAACCAAAACACAGATTCTCAGAGAGTACAGCATATTGCTGCACATCCTTGCTGACTGAAGGCTATAGTAAAGAAAAAGGTTTAGTTGTCACTAAGGGCAAACTCAGATTTAAAGAAAGACTGTCATAGTGTTTCTAAAAGCTACTTTAATCCTAGAAAGATAAGAGATAAGAAAGAGTTAACTAAAGTAGTTTGTACTGCCCTGGCTAAGCATAAGAAATGTTCTCACAGGACAAGCAGGATGGTTGTCCTCACAAATGGGTGACATCGAGGATGGAGCCCACCACGGAAAACTTCTGTCAAAGTTTAAACAGAACTTTGACTGGCCCCTACTGGGCATGCCCAGCAAGGCACTGACCCTGCAGCCAGTAGGGGTCTCCCTCCAGTCTTCTTTTTTCCGCGCAGCAGCTGCCACGCGGTGAAAGGAGCTCTCTTACCACGTTCCTGACAGGAATTCGGTTTTTTCTTTCCGAAGAAAATTTGCCCCTCAGGGGTCTCCCTTCGACAAATTTTTGTCACCTTCGCGGAATCCGGTAAGTTTTTTGCCGTTTTTCATCGACTGCCGTCGATTTTGGCCCTTGAGGCCTGTTGGCACTTACCGATCCCGCGGCTAAATTTGGCCCTAGGCCATGGCGACGGGGTTCCGTCGTTGTCCGGATTGCACCCGGACTATGTCCATCACAGACCCCCATAGGGTCTGTGTTCTGTGTTTGGGAAGTGAGCATGATGTCCTGACTTGCACTAAATGTGCCCTAATGACACCTAAGGGTCGTAAAGCCAGGATGGAGAAGATGGGGCTCCTCTTCCATGCACCCACCCCAACACCATCGATAGCATCGACGTCATCGGAACCGGCACCGTCGAAGTTGCACCACCACCGTCAACCCTCCGGTGACCGTCCACCACCGATGACTTCTCGGCCGTCGACTCCTGTCCCCTCCCCGGATGGGCGAGGAGATCGGAAGGACAAGCATCGCCATCGGCGGCACAAGTCTCGGCCCGTCGAGGATCCACAGCCATCGACCTCTGAACAGGCCGAGCCACCGACAAAAAAGCCTCGGTCAGACCTGGCACCGTCCACGTCTCGTTCGCAGGCATCGAGGAAACCCTCACCCTCTCGGGGTGTGGGAGCCGTGATCCCACCGGTTACGGTGGTCCCTCCGGCTCTGCCTCAGCCTCCCTCTCCCGTCGAGCCGGGTATCGTTACCCCTGGTCTCCGGGCAGAACTGGACCGGCTGGTCCAGGAGGCCATCGAGAAAGCGATGCAAAGGTTGCAGCCTCCACCGGCACCGTCTCCGGCACCGATTCTGGCACCGCCTCAGGCACCGACCTCGGCACCGACTCCGCCACCGAGGAGGGAACCGACCACCGAGCCTCTAGTGGAAGCGCTGGCACCGCTACTGAATCGTATGGAGGCACTCATGCGGGCCCTTCCATCGGTGATTCCAGTAGCACCGACTACACCATCGTCTCCGGCAGGATTCTCATCGGCAGGAGAAACACCGTTTCGGATTCCCCCGTCCGGAGTAGTCCCATCGGTGCCTTCGCATACCTCTCCACCGATTTATCCCTCGGCTCCATCGATTCCAAGACCGGCACCGATTCCATCGGCAGCCCCGAAGCCCTCGATGCCGTTTACAGTTCCGCTTGCAGCACCGATTCCATCCAGATTTCCATCGATGCCTTTGGATCCTCAACCAGGTCCTTCAGGTCTGCAAGCCCCACATGATCCTTATGATACCTGGGGTGATGATACATCTTCTGATACAGATTTGCCATCCCCCACCATCTCCTACAGAGAGTAGAAAACGATCTCCTCCTGAAGATCTCTCCTTTATTAATTTTGTAAAGGAGATGTCAGAAATTGTACCTTTTCAGTTGCAATCTGAGACCGATGACAGGCACCAAATGATGGAACTGCTCCAATTTCTGGATGCCCCAAAAATCATCGCTTCCATCCCCATTCACCAGGTATTTCTGGATCTTTTAAAGAAAAACTGGGAATCTCCTTCATCTGTGTCACCAGTTAATAAGAAGCTGACTCCACATACCTTGTTCAGTCAGCACCAGGATTTCAGAAGCCTCAACTGGATCATCGCTCTGTTGTAGTTGAGTCTGCACAAAAGAAGGCCAAGCGCCTAAAACCACACTCTTCCACTCCCCCTATCAAGGACAACAAATTCCTAGATAGTGTGGGACGGAAAGTGTATCATGGGGCCATGTTGATATCTCGCATAGCTTCATACCAACTTTACATGACTCAATACAACAGAGCCATCCTTAAACAGATGCAGGACTACGCTGACACGTTACCGGACCAATACCAGCCACAGCTTCAAGCCCTTCTTCACAAAGGATTTGAGGCTGGGAAGCACGAGATCAGAACGGCCTACGATATCTTCGATGCTTCCACAAAAGTCTCAGCTACTGCCATCTCAGCCAGACGTTGGGCTTGGTTAAAGTCATCTAACCTTCGCCCAGAGGTCCAGGATCGTCTAGCCGATTTACCCTGCTTAGGGGACAATCTGTTTGGAGAACAGATTCAACAAATTGTGGCAGAATTGAAGGATCACCACGAGACGTTGAAGCAACTTTCGTCTGTTCCATCTGAGGTATCCTCCAAACCACCACCTAAGAAGGACTCTAAAAAGTCTTTCTTTCGGCCACGTCGTTATTATCCTCCGTCGGCTAGGCCTCGTCCGGCTCGATCCTCCACCAGACCTCAGCCACGCCAACCTCGAAAACAAAGACCTGCTGTGGCCCCACCTCCTGGGCCTGCGGCAGGCCTTTGACTTCCCGGTACGGAGCACATGCCACATCCCACTTCCCGACATCCCTGTGGGGGGTCGTCTGTGCCACTTTTTACAGCATTGGATACAGATTACCTCAGATCAGTGGGTGCTGGCAATTATCACACAGGGTTACCACCTCAACTTCATAACTCTTCCGGCAGACTCCCCGCCTCTTCAAGCATGGAGTCTATCCAGCCACTTGACTCAATTACAACAGGAAGTATCCCTTCTTTTGCAATCAAATGCTATAGAACCCGTCCCTCCCTCTCAACGAGGCAAGGGATTCTACTCCAGGTACTTCCTAATTCCAAAGAAGTCAGGGGGGCTACGTCCCATTTTGGACCTTCGGGCCCTCAACAAGTACCTTCAAAAAGAAAAGTTCAAGATGGTAACCCTGGGTGCGCTACTCCCTCTGCTGCAAAGGGGGGATTGGCTGTGCTCCCTCGACCTAAAGGATGCTTATACCCACATTGCGATAACACAATCCCATCGCAAGTATCTGCGGTTTCTGGTAGGCCGCGACCATTATCAATACCGAGTACTACCTTTCGGTCTGGCATCTGCTCCACGAGTCTTCACCAAATGCCTCGTAGTGGTAGCAGCATTCCTCAGGAAGGAAGGTGTCCACGTCTACCCCTATCTGGACGATTGGCTAATCAGGGCCTCCACCCCTCAGATTGCCCACTCCTCCCTAAAATTGACAATCAACACACTCCTTTCTTTAGGGTTTCTTGTCAATTACGAAAAATCTTGCTTAGTCCCATCTCAAACCTTATCTTTCATTGGGGCAGACTTGGACACCTTACAGGCAAAGGCTTACCTTCCGCTGCAGCGGGTCCAAACTCTCATGTCCCTAGCTCGCCAGCTCCAGTCTCAGGACACGGCCACGGCTCGCCAATTCCTCATTCTCCTAGGACACATGGCATCCTCAGTTCAAGTCACTCCCATGACCCGACTAGCCATGAGAGTAACACAATGGACTCTGCGACACCAATGGATTCAAGCTTCTCAGCGCCTGTCCTCCATAGTCGCAGTTACACAAGCGCTTCGCCTGTCTTTAACCTGGTGGACGACTCAAATCAATCTCCTTCAGGGCTTACCTTTTCTCCTACCAGATCCACAAGTAATCCTGACCACCGACGCTTCCCACATCGGTTGGGGGGCTCATGTGGACGATTTCCAAACCCAAGGGTTATGGTCACCAGACGAAGCCGAACACCAGATAAATTTTTTGGAACTTCGAGCAATCCGTTACGCGCTCAGAATGTTCAAAGATCGTCTTTCGAATCAGATAATCTTAATCCAGACAGACAACCAAGTGGCCATGTGGTACATAAACAAGCAGGGAGGCACAGGCTCTTTCCTTCTGTGTCAGGAAGCTGCGCAGATTTGGGCAGAAGCCCTCTCCCACTCCATGTACCTCAGGGCCACTTACCTGCCGGGAGTAGACAATGTATTGGCAGATCAGCTGAGCCGGGTCTTCCAACCACACGAGTGGTCACTCGATCCTCTGGTAGCGACCTCTCTATTTCACAAGTGGGTTCTCCCCACATAGATCTCTTTGCGTCCCCTCAGAACCACAAAGTAGACAATTACTGCTCTCTCATTCGGAGCCACCACTCTCGGCCGAGGGATGCCTTCTCCCTCAAGTGGACATCAGGTCTGCTCTATGCATTCCCTCCACTTCCTCTTCTGTCAAGGACTCTCGTGAAGCTTTGCCAGGACGGAGGAACCATGATCCTGATAGCACCCCACTGGCCACGCCAGGTGTGGTTTCCCATTCTTCAGGATCTCTCCATCCGCAGGCACATCCCTCTGGGAACGGATCCACATCTGCTCACTCAGAACGACGGATGCCTCCTCCATCCCAACCTCCAAGCCTTGTCCCTGACGGCATGGATGTTGAAAGGTTAGTCCTTCAGCCTTTTAACCTTTCGGATTCGGTTTCTCGTGTCCTGATAGCTTCACGAAAGCCCTCCACCAGAAGATCCTATTCGTATAAATGGAAAAGGTACACATCTTGGTGCACTTCCCAGTCCCTTGATCCCCTTTCCTGTCCAATCTCTAAGTTCTTGGACTATTTATGGCATCTATCGGAATCGGGTCTTAAAACCTCTTCCATTAGGATGCATGTCAGTGCAGTAGCCGCTTTCCATAAAGGCATACAGGGTGTCCCTATTTCAATACAACCCCTGGTAACACGCTTTCCCAAACGCTTGCTCCATCTGAAGCCACCCTTACGTCCTCCGGCCCCATCTTGGGACCTTAATCTGGTTCTTGGTCGGCTAATGAAACCACCTTTCGAACCTCTACATTCCTGTGAATTAAAGTATCTCACATGGAAGGTATTATTCCTTTTAGCTGTCACTTCAGCTCGCAGGGTTAGTGAGTTACAGGCCTTAGTCACCTATCCGCCTTACACTAAACTCCTGCAGGACCGGGCGGTACTCCGCACTCACCCTAAATTTTTACCTAAGGTAGTTTCTGAGTTTCATATTAATCAATCCATCATACTACCTATCTTTTTTCCCAGGCCCCACTCCAACTCCGGGGAACAGACTCTGCATACCCTAGACTGTAAACGGGCTCTAGCTTTTTATCTAGACCGTACAGTTTCTCACAGGAAGAGCACTCAATTATTCGTCTCTTTCCATCCTAACAAGTTAGGACAACCTGTGGGTAAGCAGGCTCTTTCCTCCTGGTTGGCGGACTGCATCTCTTTTTGCTATCAGCAAGCTGGCATTCCTTTTCAAGACCGTGTAAAAGCACACTCTGTGAGGGCCATGGCGACTTCGGTGGCACACCTTCGATCGGTGCCGCTTCCTGACATCTGCAAAGCTGCAACCTGGAGTTCTCTCCATACTTTTGCAGCCCACTATTGTTTGGACAAAGCTGGAAGACAGGACTCCATCTTCGGCCAATCTGTCTTGCGTAACCTTTTTCCAACATGATGTACCAACACCCTTCCACCTTCCCGGTAAGGTGCGGATGCCCTTACCAAATTCCACCCCAGTTGTTGTGCCTCTTGCACGTCGTTGGGTGCATTTGGTGCAAGTCGGGACATCCTCAGCTCGGTACTCACCCATTTGTGAGGACAACCATCCTGCTTGTCCTGTGAGAAAGCAAATGTTGCTTACCTGATGTAACAGGTGTTCTCACAGGACAGCAGGATGTTAGTCCTCACGAAACCCGCCCGCCACCCCGCGGTGTTGGGTTCGTTTTGTTTTTAATTTTTAGGCACTGCCTGTAGCTTTGAAAATCAGACTGGAGGGAGACCCCTGCTGGCTGCAGGGTCAGTGCCTTGCTGGGCATGCCCAGTAGGGGCCAGTCAAAGTTCTGTTTAAACTTTGACAGAAGTTTTCCGTGGTGGGCTCCATCCTCGATGTCACCCATTTGTGAGGACTAACATCCTGCTGTCCTGTGAGAACACCTGTTACATCAGGTAAGCAACATTTGCTTTTCTTTTTGAGAAACATTTCTTATGTTTCTCAAAAAGTAGCTTAGTGGATAGAACAGAAGTATCTGGTTGCCATGGAGAAGGACAGCTGAAGTGCCGTTTTGAAGCTTTGTCCTGGCTGAGCTTCCTCGTCATGAGAAACAGTTGCAAACAGAAAGGAAGAGGGCTTGAGTTGACACAGTAAGAGAGAAAATTGTTGCCATTCAGACTTAGGGGGTCATTTATCAAAATGCGATAAGGCGTTTTCGCATGCGTTAAGGGCTTATCGCATGCGAAAACGTGTTTAACGCATGCAATCGCACCATATCGTATGGTGCGATGCAAATTCGCAGGAGTTAGGGGCAGAGAGTAGGCTGGGTTAGCTTGTCTGCAAAGAGCTATTGCACAGCCATAACGCTGATTTTAACTACACCTCTTTGGATTGCGTTAGGCTGTGTGATAGCTGCTGTGACTGTGTGGTAAGGTTTCATTGCCATTTGTGATGTCTCCTGTAAGTCCTATTTCAGGTGAATTGACGGGTGCAGAGCCTGAGGGAGGGGGGAGGGAGAGAGAGAGAGAAAAAGACTGGCCATAATGTCATGGCCCATAGGTAGGTATTTGTATCCCTATGGTAGGCCCACCTAGTAACTCGAGGTGGGGTTTAGGTAAGAGTGTAGGGGGTTAGGGGCCAATTTGACATTCTACGTGACACCTACGAACAGAACAGTGGTCTCTTGTGAAGATTTGCTGCCCTTCGGAATGAGGAAACACACTCCAAGTTGAGATTTGGGCAATGTTCTCTCAACCTAGCTTGATGTTACCCAGGTAGAGAGTCCCTCAAGCTAGGTTGAGAGAACCTTGCCCAAATCTCATCTTGGAGTGAGTTTCCTCATTCCGAAGGCCAGCAAATCTTCACAAGAGACCACTGTTCTGTTCGTAGGTGTCACGTAGAATGTCAAAGTGGCCCCTAACCCCCTACACTCTTACCTAAACCCCACCTCGAGTTACTAGGTGGGCCTACCATAGGGATACAAATACCTACCTACGGGGATGACATTATGGCCAGTCTCTCTCTCTCTCTCTCCCCCTCTCCCCTGTGTGTCTAGGACCATTAACAATGGTCCCCTGGTGGTTGAATGCAGGAAATACAACAGGTCTGGCACTTATCACAGAATCTGAAAATGGTATCGCAATTTGCACTAACTTAGCTCTTCACACAGGTAATTAGCACAAACTGCGATAAATGCTATATTAGCATAAAACACACCTCTTTTGCTATCGCATGCGGTACTTACCGCATTTTGATAAATCCACCCCTTAGACAGCTGTTTTGCTGTAGTGTCAAAGACACAGCAGGAAAACACACAGCTTTAAAAGTAAATAGAATGAAAGACAGAGGGAAGTTTACCTGTTAATTTATAGTAGAGGCAACCTATTGGAAATATTTTGGAAGTGCTTTTGAACAGATAGAGAGTTTTGAAGGGCATTAAAACTAGAAATACATAAGAAATATTTTTTTTTATTTAGATAGGTACTTTTTACATCCGAAATCTATTTAAAATTAGACTTGATTATGTAATTAGAACAGGCTGAGCTCCCCTACATTTATTAGTTTAATCCAATTGCTATAATAATTATCAAAGTTCCCTGATGGTAACCAAGAACAACATCAATATAGCTTCCTTAGTTACATGTGAAAAGACCAGAGTAATAATACTATTAGAGGTCAAAGCACTGAAAATAATTTAAAAGTTATACAGAGTTGAAATTAAAAAGGATAAGAAAAAGAACTTTAATAAATTATATTTGGAAGGAATGTTGAAGGAAAGAACATTAAATAAAAAAAAGTTAAGAAATAATTTACTTTATTTAAAAAAATAGTGCAAGTGACATCATAGAGCATGTATCTAAATCCCTTAAGAAAGTAAGTGACAGTTAGAAAAGCATAGGTAGAACCTGAGCAGAACTGGTTGAGAGAGGAGGTGCTGCATTAATGCTCTTCACAGTTATTGATTCTATTCTGCTCAGATGAAAATAAGTAGTAGTATTTTGGCAAGTTTATAAAGAATAAGAATGTGAGTATGCATAAGTTGGTAACAAGTTAGGTAATTTAAAAAAATAACTGTCCCGCGTGAAATTGGTGACAGTTTTTGTTAGAGAGACTAAAAACAAGAGAAACATTGTTATGAATGGTAAATTTATATGCTGTCAAGCTGAAAAAGAAAAGCAAGAGTGCATAAGTTAAAAAAAAAACTTTAATTGAAAATACTATGAAGAGAGATTGTAAAGAATATAATAAGGAAAAATATACAATACAGAGAGAAGCTGTATTATAAAAACAGAAGTCTGTATTAAACAGATACTGGACAGTTGCTTGTGAATGATAAAGCACATTCTGTAAAAAAAGACATGAATTTAAGAAGAACAATCTCTATAGTGCTACTCACAATATAATAGAAAAAAACATTTAAAAAAAAAACCAACTTGCCGAGTTAAGGATAAATTCAATTATCTTATTTTCTTTAGCTAGAATTGAGTTACAATAAGGTGTAACACCTTAAGGAGATAGTATTTATTATTAATTTGTTAAAGGTAGGAAGTAGGTACAAACAGTTTAAAAGAAAGAAAAGAAGAAGAAGCAAGATTCAAGGCAAAGAAGAAGAAACACAACGGACTCTAGCAACGCACACGAGTAAAGGGAAAGAAAACGAAAAGACAAAATAGAGATAAGAAAAACCAAAGTTAAGTAAATTTATAAACAAGCTTGTTTATTTACAGTTTTGGAATTAAAAGAAATTTATTTAACATCGACTACAGAGACTGAATAGAGAAATTTCTTTAAATACCTTATAATAGAAATAAATAAGAAACACAAAGGATTGCATTATATAAGTACAACTGATGTAAAATTATAATATTAATTGTTATGTTTTAAATTGTTAATGAATATTTAAGATATTTAAGGTATTGTTAAAAAAATATATTTAAAACATTTAAGGTAAAAGATAATTACCATCACAACATTGGCTTTTATCCTTTTTTTATTTACCTCATTTCCTCTCCTAACCGGCAGGAGTGTAACTGATCAGGTGATAAAATGTATTACGCTCTGTCATTTATAAATTACCTGATAAGGAAAGAGGATTTTCATATATACCTCTTTACTATTAACACCAAGGTTACCCATATCCTTCCCTCGGCCTGAGTATTATTAAAAAGGGAGGGTAACCCGTGTAAAGGCAGTTTACAATAACAATGAAGAAACCATACTAATAAGCATAAGGATAAAAAAAAAACAAAACTAAACATGTCCCAAAATCAAACTAGGGAGTTCCCATGCAACAGCTGCTGGTGCATGAGAGTCATCCCCCCTGTAAGTTTCAAGAAATGAAACTACAGGGGGGATGACTCAGAACCAACATCAGGAAATATTTCTTCATGGAGAGGGTGGTGGTGGTTGCCTGGAATGCCCTTCCTGAGGAGTTGGAGAACAGTAAATGAATTCAAAAAGGCATGGGATAAACACTGTGGATCCCAAACGGCTAAAGGTGGAAATGAAGAAAAGGGTGCGTGAGGGTAACTTGGATAGAGCGGTATTTACTACCCTAACTGAAGGGATGGGGTTACTACCCTTAAGTAATTATCCTTCATGATTTTGACACAACTGCAGCATCGCTTTCCGCGTCGACAGCAGGGGGGAAAAAAGGGGGAATTGGATTCAGACAGCCAATGTTGGGCCCCGACTTTTACAGTCTGGCGCAGACATTAAAGGAAAAACGCAGGACTGCTTCTACAGCCAAGTCATAAAGCAAAGCATGTTCAAGTAGCGGCATGGTCTGAATTATCAAGAAAGCTGCTCACCCTGAAAAATGTTGATAGCAGTAATTTTACTACCCTTAACATAAGGCTTGGGGGTAACCTGCAAAGAGTGACAGTTACTATCCTTAAAAGAAACATGGGAATAACCTGCATGGAGGGCTGTTACTATCATAGGAAATTTGCTGGGCAGTCTGGATGGACTATTTTGGTCTTTTTCTGCCATCATTACTATTTTACCATGCTTGTGAGAGGAGGTACAAGATGCTGAACTGTTCTTCCTGATAGCTGGAACAGTAAAAGGTTTGAGAGGACAAACTGGACATTACCAGGGGAGGGAGAGAGAGGATAGGTTGTGAGGGAGAAGGGGGAAAAACCAGGAGAGGGGCAGCAGAGAGAGAGAGAGAGAGAAGACAAGGGACAAAGAGGAATAAGGGGAAAAGGACCTTAGATAAGGGGCAGGGTGATAGAGGGAAAGAGGACCCAGGATAGAAAAAAGAGAGGAGCAGGTACTGGGAAGCTGGAGATGGAGAAATGACTCAGGAATAAAGAAAGAGAGCCCTACAATAGGGAGCGAGATATGGGGATGGGAAGGAAGAAGAAAGAAGTAGAAAGACTTGTGATGAGGGGGAGACAGATAAAGAAAACTGGAAAAGAGAGCTGGGATGGTGAATGAGAGAGAGAAGACCTTGACTTTAGATTGGGTGAATCCTAGGAGATAATGGAGAAGAAAGGGAATGAGGAAAGGAGAGCATGGAAGAAAGAGCAGAAAGACTGAAGAGAATATATTAAAATATCTATTGAAGGAAAGAGACAGATTAGAAGGAAAACAGAGAGAAAGAATAAAGAAACAGAGACAAAACCAATGCATGAAAAAAAAGACACACACTAGGAAAGAAAAAAATGCCAGTCACCAAAGATAGAAAATTGCCATATAGAGATTATTATTAACTCATCAATATGAAATATCCTGGGACACACTTCAAAGTACACACTCCCACACAGAATTTGCATGCTAGAGAATAGGAATAATTTGATTTTGTTGGCTGCTTTTTCTAGTGTATGTAGTGGGGATGGCTGTAGAGGGGGTGTTATAGACACCAACTCCTGGTGGGGCACAGGACGGCAGGACTGGAACAGAGTGTGAGTAGTGCGGTGAGGCTGAAACAAGGGACAAGTGCAGTCTGGATTGGAGTTCAAGAATGCAGTGCAGGCAGGAATGAAACTGTGGAAGACTGGAACAGACTGGATCTGAGTGCAGGTAAGAGTGAGCTTTAATATCCATGAAGTTAGCATGTGGCACATTTAAAACTAATTGGAGAAAGTTCTTTTTCACTCAATGCACAATTAAACTCTGGAATTTGTTGCCAGAGGATTGGTTAGTACAGTTAGATAGCTGTGTTTAAAAAAGGATTGGATAAGTTCTTGGAGGAGAAGTCCATTACCTGCTATTAATTAAGTTGACTTAGAAATTAGCCACTGCTATTACCGGTACTAGCAACGGTAACATGGAATTGACTAAGGGGCAGATTTAAAAAAAGTACGCGAGCGCGTACTTTTGTTCGCGCACCTGGCGCAAACAAGAGTATGCCGGGGTCTGACTGAATGAGGTGCACACAGGTAAAGAGTGCTGCTTCTGCCAGTGGTAAAGCAGGGGAGGGGGGGAGAGAGGGGGCTAGAATCGTGCAAAACTTGGTTCAGTGCCATGAGAATTCAGCAAACTTTCAAGTGTGCCATGACATAAAGGTTGAGGAGTACTGTACTACAGCATCCTCAGCTCCTGCTAGCCCACAAATCAAATCCACATTTTCTGCATGGCAAAGTGCAACATTGTCCCTGAGCCAGCCTGACCAGCTTTCATTAAACCTTGATGTTTACCAATGCCTCCTCTTGTATGGACTGAAACCACAGGTAAAATTTCTGGATCTATTCAGATAAACACCCAGAGTTAACAGTTTATATTTACATTTGAATGTATTTAGTCTAATAATTATATATTACTGAGTGAATATTAAAGGAATGTCTCAAAAAAATCTCATTTTACACATCTTACATAGCATTTAAACTGGAATTACTTTTATTTCTAGCATTGCCACTGTAGTGCTGCTCCACTTTTGTTTTTGACCATCTCTTAAATTATGCTTGGCTCTAGCTAATGAAGGCAAGAATTTTCACTATGCTGTCAGCCCAGGTGTGATAAGATTATGATCTAGTCCCAGTTTTCTATAGCCAATCCCAACCTATTCTGCACGACAAACGCAAATAGACCATACAACATTTAGGTAAGTTAGAGAACTAGAACTGGGCTACCATCTGATGCTAAGAGTTGTGCTTTAGAAACAGTGATAGCAGGATCTCCTACAGAACACTGTCGCAATATTTTTCAGTTTTACATATCTCCTTTTGTGGCAAGCAAGAGTAGACATCCTCTTCTAAGATTGCAATCTTTTCTATGTTACAACTAGGAACCTTAATTTTCAGTTTTAATTTTATTTTTCCTGGGAATTTATCAGTGTTTATTACAAGAACAAAAATATTTCCCCAGAAACAGAATGACCCAGCTGCAATTGTACTACTTCTTTTTTTTTTTTTTAATTTGAAAGTTTTTATTGGATGCATAAAAACCTGTACAGAGTCAATCTAAAGCAACAAACATCCATAATATTGTAAATGCAAAATATCCCAACCACCCCTCTAACCACAAGTACATGGATACTTGTGCACTATAATCCAGGAGATAGAAAAAACAACAACAATGTTAATTACCTTAGTACTTGCATAAATGCTAGTGTGTGTAGCTCTAGATATAAAACAATACACATCTGCTAGGCAAGACAGCTCATAGCTACCAGGAATTATTATTACAGAGTAAAGTAAAATACAAAGGCCTGCATTGGAAAAGAAAATAAGACCAAGAGATAAAAGAGTTAGAAGCGAGAAAATGTAGCAAAGGAAGATACAGAGTTAGATCTCCAGACCTTCTGAATCGCTCCATTGCATAAAAGGGCCCCATATCCTCCCAAAAGAGGCCAAGTGATTGTGTCATAAGGCAGTTAAATGAGCCAGTTGGTAATGAGTATACAGGAGATGTATCACCATGGAGTGTGAGGGTACATCAACATTTTTCCAAAACCTGGTTAATTTACACCTAGCTGTGATGAAAACATGTTGGCAAAGTCGCTGTTTCGATTTATCAGCACCCAAAACTGGCATATTAAGCAAGATATAATGTGCATCAAGGAGATTCCGCACTCCTAACAAGATGGCCAGCTGGTAATCTAATGCCAATACATCACCACCTTCTCACAATCCCACCAAATATGCAGAAAAGTGCCTACATGCCCACAATTTCTCCAACAATTGGGACTAACATTAGGAAACATATGATGGAGAAGACTAGGGGTCAAATACCAGTAAAACAACATTTTTTAACTGTTCTCTTGCAGATTTGTGGATATAGAACACTTAAGAGCACAAAGATATATAGAGCCCCAGTCCTCCAGACTCCAATTGCCTCCTAAATCCCGTTCCCAATTTCTGATATGTGGAAATGTATCAGTTAAACGCCCATTAAGAAGGCAGTATACTTTAGAAATTAAACCTTTTAGTTTATCAACCTGATCACAGTAGCCCTCAAACATAGATTTACCCAATCAAATAAGGACCGGTCTCTGTTGTACTCCTATAAAGTGTCTATGCTGGGCATATTCCAAAAAGTTCACCTTTTCCATTTTATAAGTTTGAGAGATAGCATCTGGAAGCATTAGATTACCATTTACCAGTAAGTGCCCTATTCTATGAATATCATGATTCTTCCAAATCTCGAATGCCGAAGAATCTAAACCTGCTGGAAAAAAGTCTTATGAAACAAGTGTGTGCGTGAGAAATAGGAATAATTACCAACCAATTTGGATTTCCACTGAAACCACACCTGTAAAGAAGTTTGCAAAGCATAAGAACAACAGTTTACCAATCACTAAGTATTACACGGTTACCAGGGTAAAGCAGACAATGGCATCACCTCGATCATCGCCTGTTCCAATAACACCCATTGTTCTAAAGAACATACACTATGAAAATCCAACAAAGCTCGCAGTTGAGATGATGCAGAATACCATAATAAATTAGGTACCCCCAAACCACCCCTTCACCTTAGGCTGAAGTATAACCATTCTAGCAACGTTTGGTGGTGACCTGCTCCAAATAAAATCAAAGATTTTATTCTGCCAAGAGTGCAGAATAGCCGCAGATATATAAATTGGAAGGGTTAAAAACAAATAAAGAAAACGAGGTAAAATATTCATTTTAACAACCACTATACACCCCAACCAAGAGAAGCTTTCTCTACCCCATTTGTCCAAAATCTTTTTCAATAGCTTGTACTAACGGGACATAATTTAAATGGAATAAACTTGAAGTATCAGAACCCAAAAGAACCCCCAAATATTTAAGAGATTGTTTTGCACATCTGAAAGGGAACTGTTGTCACAAAATAGAAATGGATGGCTCCAATAAATTGATGTTTAAAATTTCAGATTTATCTAAATTAACCTTGAATCTGGAAACCGCACTAAATTTCCACAATTCGGCCATGACATCCTTTAATGACTGACAAGAGTCAGTCAGAGTAAATAAAATATCATCTGCAAAAAGCGAAACTAACCCTTGTAATCTGTGCCAATGATTGGATCTTGGCAGTGAAGGACTCCAAAAACAAAGCAAATAATAAAGGGGACAGCGGGCAGCCCTGTCTGGTACCCCGTTCTATTTCAAAACAATCCCCATATCCCCCATTAACTTTAACTCTGACCTTGGAGGAGTCATATAACTTCCGAATCCTCTGAAGAAAATAAGGCCCAAACAGAGAAAAAATTAAAAATCGAAAAACTGCAATAGAAACATTTGCATCGCTAGTGCACAGAAAACATACATTAGATACATTATATATCACTTCATGTGAGACCAACATTAGAAAAGTTAAACCCAGCCATATGGCCACAAGGACATCCAAGTCCTCTGTATATCACCCCCCTAAAATCCATATAAATCTTCAGCCTTGATCCACCAGTGCTGAGCGAGTTTCCTCCAACTGGAGCCATAACCGGTGCCCTCCTTTGCCAGCATATTGCCATATTGGAAGTGTATCTGCTTTTGAAACATAGAAACACAGAAATGACGGCAGAAAAAGACCAAACGGCCCATCCAGTCTGCCCAGCAAGCTCCCACACTTATTTTCCCATACTTATCTGTTTCATCGACCATCAGGTTCAGGGCCCTTGTTGGTAACTGTTTGATTTGAATTTCCTGTCTGTTAGTGCTGTGGACCCTTGAGCCAGCTCGAGTGCTGGTGGATCCACTGAGGGGAGGCCCTCTAGTGGTTCTCGAAGCCGGGAGGTGGTGCAGGACCAGGAGACCTGTCAGGAGCTTTACCTACACCAGCCCTCATTCCCCTCAGGTTGAGCCCTTGGGTGCCGGGGCCGGCAGGACTTAGACAGAGGTCTCCTGGCGGAGGGAAGTCCAGTATGCAGTCCGAGTTGGGGCTGGCGGAAGTCCAGAAGAACAAAGATAGTCCAGGAGTCGAGGCAGGCAGCAGCGGTGCAGCATGGTAAACCAGGCCAGAAGTCGGGGCAGGCAGAAGACAAGAAGGAGCCAGAGAACACGCCAAAGATCAGGACGGGCAGAAGACAGAAGAATCAGGATACGAGGCCGAAGTCAGAACAGAGGAGACAATCGAAGGCAGGAAACAGGAGAAGGAGTGGAACCACGGGAGCAGGAACACAGGAACTGGAACAAGCAGGAACACAGGAACAGAGGTTGGAACAAGCAGGAACACAGGAACAGAGGCTGGAATACAGGAACAAGCAACTAGCTACTCTAAATGAGCTGACCTGTTGCCAAGGCAAGGAACAGAGCAGGGACCTGGGCTTAAATAGCCCTGAATGATGACCTCATCTTCGGGGGCTGGGCCGAGGTTTCCCGCCCTTTAAGAAGCAGCAGATGTCGCGCACACGTGCCTAGGGAGACAGACACGAGGAGGAAGTCGGCTGCGTCTGAAGCCACGTGGGATATGCGTAGCAGTAGGGCCTGGGAGCGGCCTGCCCCGTGCCACCGGAGAGAGAAGCAGACGCCGGCACCTGCCGGCCAAGGTAAGGAAGCCTGGCTGTGGTGATCCATAGCCGGGATTCCCAACACTGCCACCCCCTGCCGTTGATGCAGAGAGTAATGTTTGAGTTGCATCAAAGGTGAATCATAAGGCTTAATGGTTAAGGGTAGTAACCGCTGCATCAATCAAGTTACCCCGATGCTTGTTTACCCAGACTGCACAGATCAGTGCCTTGTTGGATGTTGTCTGAATGTAAATCCTCTTTTCCACATTTCCTCCTGTCGATGAAGCAAAGAGCAACGCTGTATATGCATTCAAAGTGAAGTATCAGGCTTAACTGGTTTAGGGTAGTAACTGCCGCAATAAGCAAGCTACCCCCACGCTTGTTTGTTTACCCAGACTGTGTAGTTCAATCCTTGTTGGTTGTTGTCTGAATGCAAATCCTCTTTTCCACATTTCCCCTTGCCGTTGAAGCAGAGAGCAATGTTGGAGTTGCATTAACCGTGTGAAGGCTTATTGAGTAAGGGTGCATGATCTGCTGCTTTAGGAATGGAAAAGCTGATAGGGAGATCCGCTTGTTTGAAAGCTACCACAGCCTCTGACACTGTTTGCACCTAGCATGATATTACCTTGAACGCAAATTGGAGCCCAAAAGGGAAAGTCCAGAGGTAGCTAACATGTTCATCCCATAAGGACCGAGTCACCTCTCTCATTTCAAAGTGCTTGCAAAGCATTGATAGAGCAAGATCATTAAAGATGGCGATATTATGACCTTCCCAGCGCCAGTCAGCCCGCTTTCTTGCTGCCTCATATATGAGTGGTTTTTTTTGTGAAGCTGTTAAAACATATAATGTCTCTGGCTCTATTATCAGTTTTGGGGCCATGGGGTCTATGGGCTCTTTCAAGCTTAATAGAACAAGAAGAATCATGTGACATAGAGTCCCCCAAAGCTGTGAGGATGAAAGAACAGATCTTTTCTGCAGTTGCCCCAGTGTCACTATAGACTTCACTTTATGGCACTCCTCTAATCCTCAGGTTGCATCGTCTGTTACGATTTTCTAGGTCTTCTAGTTTTTCAGCTAGAAGGACACACTCAGCCTGCACTGATGTTTGTTTGCTGTGCAGTTAAGGCTGTAATAGTAGCTGCCAGACTGTTCACCTGCATGTCTAAATCTTCGACACAAGAACCTAGGGCAGCCATATCTTCCCCCACCTCCGTTACTAAAGCCAATAAATCCAAGCTTGTGCTGCTTCATATCGACACGCAGTTCCAGGAACCACTGCCGAATCTCATCCCTCGAAGGTAAGTCAAGATTGCTGGGGCCGGAGGAGTGTGCAGGAGCAGCGTCATCAAAATCTAGGCCCTCTGTACCAGCTGCAGCCTGCTCACCCTCAACGGCCATGAGCTCAGGAGTCCGTTTATTATAAGAAAACAGCTTTAAATCCACAGTTTTACATTTCAAGGCCAGAGACAGCAGAAAGCCAAAACAGGCTGATATTATCAAAATAATCGCCTGGAGAAGTGAATAAGCAATGTTACCAGCAATCGGGGGGAAGGAACTCTCCTCCTATGAATTCATCGCAGTCAGTCGCGTTAGAAAGCCCCCTGCAATTGTAAATTTGGCTGCATTGTGGTCTGACCCCAGGCACTGGTAACAATTGTCGTGGCTGCCTGTTATATCTTCTGGCCACACATACAGTTTTAGCTGCTGGCTGCGGTCTTCTTAAAAGTCGAACATGATAGTTTCTAAAAGTGCTGTTGAGGGGCTGTTACAGCAACGAGGAAACTCAAACAGTTTAAGAAGTAAAGCTGGAATACCAAAATTTAGATGAGAGAGAGAGAGAGAGTACATATCTATGCAGGAACTCAGATGAAGAGAGATGAGGAGCTCACAAGGCAACTCCCATACATGCCAAATAGAGCTAAAGCTCAGATGACATCAAACACATCATGCCTAACTCAGTCCTGCTTGTCAGCTGAGAACCCTACTTATATCACACAGGAAAAAAAAGCATCTCCAGGGCAGTGTTTCCCAACTCACTCCTGGAGGCACACTATACAGTTAGGTTCTCAGGATATCTTGAGCTTTTTACCTCAGTCCTACTGGGGACAGAGCATCGTACCTGAGTCCTGCTTCTGCAAGTTTAAAAAGATTTCTTTCTATTTTTCCAATATATATTGCTCTGTGTTATCTGTTCTGAATCTGAATCTATTGTGTGACTGCATAACTGAGTTCTGAATAGAGATTTTCTGCTCTTACTAACTGGCTAGTGTGGGGTTGTTAAACTAAAAGGGCAAAAAAAGGTGGAATAATATTTGCTAGTTTTTACTCTAATTTCTGTTTTATGCTTTGTAGTGGGAATTAACTAGTATTATTCTAATTTCCAAGTCTGTTATTGAATTGAGGAACTCAGGATACTGGTTTCTACTAGAGATTTGGGGGTACTTTGAAAATAATTTGAAACTAAAGTGCCCACTGTTTAATTCCCTCCCTCCCACCCTACTCTACTACCCACCCACCCCTAGGCTTGTTCGTCTAATATAGTCCATCTGGATAAAGAACTGGAAAGAAGATAATTTAGATATTTAGCAATTCCTTAGGTGTTCTCCATCAAATTAAATGAGCAAAATGAAGATTATCCAGTGTAACAATTGTGGAGCCTTTATCTTGAGACAAATCATCTGAAAACTTAGGGCTTGACCCATTTTTTCAAAACTCTCTTCCATGAAAAAGGAATTGGCTCCCCTTAAAGCTGAATTAGCTGAAATAAAGAAAATAGCAGCAACTACCAAGAAATCTTCACTCACTGTACAGTATAATTCAGGAATCGTTTCCCCAATACCAAGGAGAATTCAAAAGCCCATGAAAAAGTGGTTTACAGTGGGCACAGGTAGGACAAGACCTGTGACCCAAAGACACCCATCCTTCATAATGGTGCAACCCACATGTTACCCGCCCCCCCCCCCCCTTCACTTACAAGAAGTGTACAGCAATCCAGGAACAAATGGATCACTGTGGGCTCTGGGAGAGTAAGCCCTGTGATGAGGAGACACACACCCTCTCAAGTGAAAAAAATACAAAATGCCTTCTCTGTATTTCATAATGAAGAAGCTAAAGCAATGGAGATTGAAGTGGTATCTCAAACGTAAGAAGAAATCCAATGCACGCAAAAATTCCAGAATACAAACAATAACCATAAGAAAAAGCTTATTGTGCTGGGTGAATCAGTCATCAGAGGCACTAATTTGGGAACTCTTTTCGAGGACAACACTATAGTTAAAAGCTTTCTGGGATCATCAGCCGGTAGAAACACTATTCAAATAGTCAATGAGATTAAAGAAGAAAGCAAGGGCTCTATAGTTGATATTATCATTCATCTGGGAACCAACGGCCTTGCTAGAAATAGCATCCAAGTGGTACAGAGAGAATTCCAGTCTCTGGCGAAGCAGATTAGTCACATGAAGAACACGATTTCCTTTTCAGAAGTTTTACCTGTTCATGGAAAGGGAAAAGAGAGACTAAGCCATATATATATATATAAATTCAATACATGGCTCAAAACTTGGTGCAAGGAACAAAGGATATATTGGAGGTTGGGGCAATTTATGAAACAGAAAAGGACTCTTATGTCAAAGAGAGCTTACATCTGTCTGTGGTAGGAAAAAGGATACTAAGAGATAAATTCAAATCCTATGCCATAAGGCATTTAAACTAAATGACAGGGGTGGCAGAGGGATATTGGAATGTCATCCCCAAATACAAAAACAAAAGAAATGGGTAATAAAATCCCAGACCTGCAAGCCCTAACGGTGGAGGCGGACTTTGACATTGTTGCTGTTATGGAGACATGGTTCACAGAATCTCATGATTGGGATATGGTCATACCGGGCTATAACTTGTTAAAGAAGGACAGAGAGGACAGAAAAGGGGGGAGGAGTAGCTCTTTATGTCAAAAACAATATCCAAGCAACTGAACTGCAAGGAATAGGAGGTAGAGAAGAAGCATTATGGGCCGTCCTAAAAAAAAGATGGTGCATCCATTTTAACTGGAGTGGTTTACAGGCCTCCAACTCAAACGGAGGAACTAGACAGAGAGCTGGTAGAAGACATCCAAAAGGTTGGAAGGAAGGAAGAACTGTTGCTTGTTGGAGATTTTAATCTGACTGACATAGACTGGAGGATCCCTTCTGTAGAATCTAACAGAAGTAGAGAGTTAGTGGATGCCCTGCAAGAGGCTCTGTTCAACAAATGGGAGGGAGGGAGTTATTCTCGACTTAGTGCTCACAAAAGAGGATAATGTCTCAAATGTCCGGGTGGTGGCCACCTCAGCACCAGTGATCAAACAGTATGGTTTGATATCGCAAATAGGATACGGATAAGTCACACGAAGACCAGAGTTTTGAACTTCAAAAATACGGACTTTGTTGAAATGGGGAAATTCCTGGAGGTGGAATTTGAAGATTGGGAGAAAATGGAAGAAGTGCAGCAACTGTAGGACAAACTAAAAGAAGCAATTTCAAAGGTAACTAATCTATATGTTAGAAAAGTAAACAAAACAAGGAGAAATAAGAAACCTATCTGGTTCTCAAAGGAGATGGCTGAAATAATAAAAATAAAAAGAACAGCATTCAAGAAATATAAAGGATCCCAAAAAGAGGAACACAGGGAAGAATATCTGGTTAAACTGAGGGAGATAAAGAAAGTAATCAGGAAAGGAAAAAGTCAGTCAGAAGAAAGGATTGCCAAAGAAGTTAAGAGAGGTGACAAAACATTGTTCAGATAAATCAGAGAAAGAAGAAAGGTCCAAAGGGGTATAGTGAAACTGAAAGTTGAGAAGGATCAATGTGGGGAATGAGACAAAGAAAAGGGGGGAGATATTAAACAAATACTTCAGTTCGGTGTTCACTAAGGAAGACCCTGGAGAAGGACCGTCACTAGTTAACAAGGCTGTGGATAGGGTTGGAGTAGACGAAACCCTGTTTACGGAAGATAATGTATGGGAAGAGCTAGGAAAACTTAAAGTGGTCAAAGCCAGGGGCCTGATGAGATTCATCCTAGGATACTGAGGGAGCTCAGAGATGTGCTGGTGGTTGTCTGAATGACCTATTCAATGAATCCCTGGAAACGGGCATGGTGCTGAATGACTGGAGAAGAGCAGTGGCGGTCCTGCTTCACAAGAGTAGGCACAGAGAGGAAGCTGGAAATCACCTCAGTGGTGGAAAAATTAATGGAGACTCTGCTGAAGGAAAGGATAGTGAACTACCTACAATCTGGTGGGTTGCTCGATCTGAGACAGCATGGATTCACCAGGGGAAGGTCCTCTTGTTGCGCTGGTGGTGGACCTTTGGCCCTAGGTAGGGTTGACACAACCCATAGGGAGGCGGAGCTGACTAGGAGACGGAGGCCAACTGGAGCTTCGGCAATACCAATCCTCGTTCCCCGCAGGTTGAGCCCTTAGGTGCCGGAGCTGGCTGGTCTTAGGCGGGCCTCTGTATGATGACTCCCAGTAGTAGTGGTGCAAGGGTTGCAAGGAACCAGCAGAGGTGTCAGGGGACCGATGTAGGTCCGGACGAGGCAGGGATCCAGAGTCCCGGGTGCCAACAGGAACAGGGCAGAGACAAGGGGCGCCAGAGTAATAGAGGCCGAAGCCAGAGGCCAAGTCCAAGTAGATACCAAAGCCGTAGTCAAGGCAAGCTGAGGTCAGGGCAGGTGGCTGAGCAAGACAAGGTTCTGAAACAGAGCAGAGCAAGGGTCAAAGCCAGAGAAGCAATCCTGAGCATGGCCCAATGTAGCAAGGGTCAAAGCCAGAGAAGCAATCCTGAGCGTGGTCCAACGTAGCAAGGGTCAAAGCCAGAGAAGCAATCCTGATCGTGGTCCAACGTAGCAAGGGTCAAAGTCAGAGACACCTAGGGCTTGCCCTACAGGTTGCATCAACCCCACCTTGGGCAAAGGGTCCACCACCAGCGCAACAAGTTGCCAAGGCCATGGACTTGGCGGAGCCTTCTGCCCTCCAGGCCATGCCGGTCAAAACCAGAGAAGCAATCCTGAGCGTGGTCCAACGTAGCAAGGAAGGGACCGATGTACGGGCCAGGAACAGGAACCAGGAACGGAGTCAGGATTAGGAACGAAGACAGAATCAGGAACAACAAATGATGGACAACGAGCACACGATCAAATGTGGAGACCTGTTGCCAAGGCAAGGAACTAGTGGCAGAGCCCTGCCTTATATTCCATGGCCCAGTGACATCATCATCCAGGGCCACGAGCTAGTTTCCCACCATGGCCCCTTTAAAGATCAGAGTGGTGCGCGCACGCACCTAAGGACAGGAGCCACAGGGGGCTGAGCGACGATGTCTCCCTGCGGCACATGCGAGGAGACCCGCCAGGAACTGGGGAGGTCCGCAGAGGAGCCAGGAACAGCCGAGGAGGCAATAGGTGCTTGGGGGCATAGGCGGCTGTCCACAGCCACGAGCGAAGATGGTCAGAGTCTGGGAGCAGCGCTGCAAGGGTGAGTAGGCCTGACCTTGGGCCTACCGCAGAAAGGGCACACAACACCTGTCAGATGAATCTGATTGACTGGGTGACTAGACAATTGGATCAGGGAGGAGTGCTCAATGTGATTTACTTGGATTTTAGTAAAGCCTTTGATACAGTCCCGCATGAACAAAATGAGAAAATTGAGAGTGGGCACCAAGGTGGTGGCGTGGATTTCTAACTGGTTGACGGACAGAAGACAATGTGTGATGGTAAATGGAACCTTCTCAGAAGAAAGAACGGTGTTAAGTGGAGTGCTGTAGAGATCAGTGTTGGGACCAGTTCTGTTCAACGTCTTTGTCAGCGACATTGCAGAAGGGATAGAAGGTAAAATATATCTATTTGCGGATGATAATAAGATCTGCAAAAGAGTGGACAAGCTGGAAGAAGTGGAGAGAATAAGACGAGATTTAAGGAAGCTTGAAGAGTGGTTGAAGATATGACAACTGGGATTTAATGCCAAGAAGTGCAGAGTCATGCATCTGGGATGCAGTAATCCAAAAGAACTCTATGCAACTGGGGGTGAAGGGCTGCTGTGTAAGGAGCAGGAGAGAGACCTGGAGTGATAGTGTCTAGCGATCAGAAGATGGCGAATCAATGTGACACGGCGATAGCTAAAGCAAGAAAAATGCTGGGCTGCACAGAGAGAGGAATATCTAGTATGAAAAAGGAAGTGAGAATCCCCTTATATAGGGCCTTGGTGAAGCCTCACCTGGAGTACTGTGTTCAGTTCGGGAGACCATATCTCAAAAGGGACAGAGAGAGGATGGAGATGGTCCAGAGAAGAGTGACCAAAGAGTTGGGAGGTCTCCATCAAATAACTTATGAAGAGAGATTGAAGGACCTAAATATATATACACTGGAGGAGAGGAGGAGCAGGAGAGATATGATACCGACCTTCAGATACTCGAAAGGTTTTAATGATGCACGATCAACAACAAACCTTTTCCGTAGGAAGGAAATCAGTACAACTAAAGGCCATGGATGAAAATCCAGGAAGGACTCAGAATCAATGTCAGGAAATACTTCTTCAAGGAGAGGGTGGTGGATGCCTGGAATGTCCTTCCAGAGGAGGTGGTGAAGACAGAAACAGTGAAAGATTTCAAAAGGGTATGGGATAAACACCGTGGATACCTAAAGGCTAGAAGAAGGGAATGAAGTAAGAGGCACAGGGGTAGCTTGCTGGTGTGGCAGTTACTACCCTTAATCAATAGGCCTTCATACTATTGATGCAACTCCATCATTGAACTGTACAGTCAGTGATAACAAATAAGCATGGGGATAAACTTGCTGGATGCGGTGGTTACTACCTGTAACCAATAATCCTGATACTATACTTCTGATGCAACTCCAACATTGCTCTCTGCTTCAACGGCAGGGAGTGGAGAGAAAATGGACTCAAACAGTAACCAACAAGAGCCTTTACCTTGGCAGTCTGGGAAACTGATAAGTATGGGAAACCGATAAGTATGAGAGCTTGTTGGGCAGACTGGATGGGCCATTTTGGTCCTTTTTTTATGTCATTTCTATGTTTCATTAAAATGCATGAGATGGATTTGCATACACTGGATCTCTAATGTATGCAAATATTTCTCATTCATACTCATTATAGATACCTCAAAACCCAACTGATAAGGTGTGCCTCCAGGAGAGGATTGGGGAATACTGCTCCAGGAGTGCTTGAAATTCAAGTATGCCTCCAATGGCTTCCCAAAGTAGTCTTGGGGATCGCATAGCCAATCAGGTATTCAGTATGTCCACAATGAACTGGAAACCCAATGTTTGCAAATTTATCTCTTGCATCTTCATTGTGACTATCTTGAAAACCTAACTGGCTGTGAAGATCCCAGAACAGGTATGGAAAGCCTTATATCTCTACATTATGGCATTATATGCATTGTATCTTGGGACTTTAAAATTACTGGAAACAGACACAGTTGCCCTCTTAACACCACTGCATTATTCTTTCAATCCTAATTTTATTTTATTTTTTTAGCAAATAAGGTGTCAGTAATTTATCAAGATACCAAAGAATTAAAGCAGAGGAAAGGATTTTTTTTCCATTGCAGTTTGTGAGGGCTCTATTTAGAACAAATCTTTTCTAATAAAAAATCTTAACATCCAAATTAAATCTGATACAGTATATATCAGTCAAATTCTGCTATACTAAATTTTCTTTCACACAAGATTATTCATTCTCACATAGAGAGAGAGATCCTCTCCTATTTTTATAGTACAGAAGCTAAACAAGCCAGGGTGGAAGAAGTACAATGCCTGCCTGCCTCCTTGTCACCAGTACATGACAGCATATTGACATTAAAGCATACTTATTACTGCACATCAACGTGTAAAGAAGGGGGTTATACTCCTACATCAGTAATTAGTCCCAGGATCTCTGGCAACCCTCCATGCCTGCACCTAGCAATGGAAACGGAATAAGGAGTTGCAGCTGTTCACATTTACAGGATCCAATTGCCTTCATTTGCCCCTTTTATGCCTTGCAGCAGAAACTGACCTGTAAGTAGTACAGAAATTTGTTTCTCCTTGGACCACTCTGGGGCTGATGATCCCACTTAGTTAATTATTACTTGTATAACTTCCATATTATTCGTATGTTATTGTTTGTTTGTTTTGTTTTTTTTTTTGTTATTATTGTTATTTCTACTATTCCTATTATAATCATGTGACAAATGTAAAGCCTGTTGCTAAGTTCTGTTCTCTGTAAACCGATGAGATGTTCCCAACGTTCGTCGGTATATAAAAGATATTAAATAAATAAAAAGATATTAAATAAAACTGTGTAGTTAAATTGTAGCACACATTATCTTTATATGCTAAAATAAGAGTTATCAGTCAGTGTTGTAAGGTAAATGACATGTATGTGAACACAAAACAAAGTACAAAAAAATGTAAGTTGTGTAACAAAAAACTGAAGAGTCGAGGTAGATGAATCCAAAGAGCCATGAGATGACAGCGACAGCCAGTCTACTTATCATTTCTAAAGTGCTTCTAGACATATATACAACAAGTGCTATACAATGGTTACAATAGCAGTTTATGGACTTAACCAAACCTTTTTTAAACCCATTACACTAACTGCCATAATCAAAAATTCTGGCAACGAATTCCAGAGCTTAATTGAGCATTCAGTGAAAGAATTTTCTCTAATTTGTTGCTAGTGAATGTGGTTAGGGCAGTTAGTGTAACTGGGTTTAAAAAAGGTTTGGATAAGTTCCTAGAGAAATCCCTAAACTGCTTTATTCAAGATGACTTAGGGAATAACCACTGCTATTACTGGCATTAGTAGCATGGGATCCATTTAATGTTTGGGTACTCGCTAGGTACTTGTAAACCTAGATTGATGACACCTGGAAACAGGATGCTGTCCCTTGATGGACTCTCAGTCTGACCTAGTATGGCAACTTCTTATGTTCTTAAATATGGATTTCTTCTGCATGGGAGTATCTCTTAATGTGCTACTTGCTAACTTTATAGAGTGCCCCCTAGTCTTTCTATTATCTGAAAGAGTAAATAACTGATTCACATTTACCAGTTCAAATCCTCTCATGATTTTATAGACCAATATCATATACCTCCCTCAGCTGACTCTTCTTCAAGCTGAACAGCTCTAACCTCTTTAGTCTTTCCTCATGGGGAACTGTTCCATCCCCTTTATCATTTTGGTCGCCCTTCTCTAACTTTTCCAGTGCAACTATATTTTTTTTGAGATGCGGCAACCAGAATTGTACACAGTACTCAAGGTGCGGTCTCACCATGGAGCGATACAGAGGCATTAAGACATTTTCCGTTTTATTCACCATTCCTTTCCTAATAATTCCTAACATTCGGCTCGATACTGTAAGGCCGCGGTAGAAACAGTGCGGCAGTGTCAGGCACACCCTTCCTCCCCGCACGCACAGTTCTCTTGACCTAGCGCCTGATACTCTCTTCTAATTGCATGCAAATGCATGCCGCGGCTGTGAAGCGTTAGGGAAGGGTTATGCCCGCGCCTATACAGTAACCTGGGTGCGCTGGTACCTGTCATTTCAAATGTCATTTCAAATGACATTTGAAATGACAGGCACCAGGAAGTGTAAAAAACAAAATTTTTAAATACCTGTCGGAGGGCCGCGTGGGTCCAGGCGACGGCGGGCGGCGGGATCCGGGGGGCGGGTGGTCGCGTGTTAAATCTAGGCCGCGGGCGGGCGGGTGGGCGCCTGTTCCAGGCGGCGGCGGGGGCGGGTGGACGCGCGTTAGTTTCAGACGGCCGGCGGCGGGAGCCGGGGGGCGGGTGGTCGCGTGTTAAATCTAAGAATATGCACCTGTGCGACCCCTGCGATTCTGCGCTCAAGGCAGTCACATGCCGTGACATCGGGTGTCGTGACGTCACGCCTTGAGCGCCGAATCGCAGGGGTCGCACAGGCGCGCATTCATTCACTGCCGGTGGGGACTGCCAGAGGCAGCCCCCACTGCCGGTCCAGGCGGAGGAGCCGGCTGCTTTCGCCGCCAGCTCCTCCGTCTGGATGAATGCGCGTCTGTGCGACCCGGCCTAGATTTAACACGCGACCACCCGCCCCCCGGCTCCCGCCGCCGGCCACCTGGACCCACGCGGCCCTCCGACAGGTATTTAAAAATTTTTATTTTTTTTTCTGACAGGTTTTATGTGTCCCACAGCATTACATTTTCTCGATCATCTCTGTATCGCTTTTTTTTTTTATTGTGTTTTATTGTTTTTGAGTATCTTAAGCGGTGTCGATGGATTTGTTACTAGACTCACAGTCCTAACACCTACTAGGGGGAGGCGGTAAACTAACACGTTAAGGCCGCGGCAAAACAGCGGGTTACTAAGGAGATAATATCAGCGCCCGTTACAGAATCGGAGGGGAATAGCTAATTCCTTCATTATACAGCTAATTCGTTCATTTACACATCATATACATGCTGCGTGCGGAAAGGGTTATGTGTCTATTTTACGAAGCGCTAAGGACGCGTGAAACTGGAGACTGTATCGCTGAATCGCCTTACTCGTCTGTATTGTACGCTCCCAGCACGTTACAGACGGGGAATCTTTAACCGCACGTTACTGTATCGACCTGATTGTTTGCTTTTTTGACCACCACAGCATACTGAGCCAATGATTTCAATGTATTATCCACTATGTCACTTAGGGCTGGATTTTCAAAAATGTACATGCATAACCAGTGTTACGCGCACCGGGCCTATTTTCAAAAGGCCCAGCGACACACATAAAGCCCCGGGACACGTGTAAGTCCCGGGGCTTTACTAAAGGGGTGGGGGTGGGCGGGGCGGGCAGTCCAGGGGCAGGGGCAGGCTCCCGGCACAGCAGCTATATTTGATGCTGTGCCGGGGATCGTGCGCTGGCAGTTGGCAGTCAGGCACAAAAGGTAAAATAAAGGTCGGGGGGGGGGGGAGGGAAGGTTAGGGGAGGGGTGGGAAGGTCAGGCTAGGAGGAAGGGAATGGGGGAAGGCGGCTCAGCGCGTGCAAGTTATAAAATCGGGCGTACATGTGCACGTGCCGGGTAGCCACGCATATGTTGGCCACGCGCGCTCCTTTTAAAATCTACCCCTTAGATCTTTGTCCTGGCTGGTAACTCCTAACATGGAACCTAACATCGTGTAACTACAGCATGGGTTATTTTTCCCTCTATGCATCACCTTGCACTTGTCCATATTAAATTTCATCTGCCATTTGGATGCCCAATCTTCCAGTTTTGCAAGGTCCTCCTGCAATTTATCACCATCTGCTTGTAATTTGTCATCTGCAAATTTGATCACCTCACTTGTCATATCCTTTTCCAGATCATTTATAAATATATTGAAAAGCACTGGTCCCTGAGACACTCCATCGTTTACCTTTCTTCACTGAGAAAATTGTCCATTTAATCCTACTCCGTTTCTTGTCCTTTAACCAATTTGTAATCCACGAAAGGACATTGCCTCCTATCCCATGACTTTTTAGTTTTCTTAGAAGTCTTTCATAAGGAATTTTGACAAGCAACTTCTGAAAATCCAATATACTACATCTACTGGTTCACCTTAATTTACATTTATTAACTCCCTTCAAAAAATATAGTAGATTTGTGAGGCAAGACTTCCCTTGCATAAATCTATGCTGGGTGTCCCATTAAACCATGGATTAAGACAATAAGATATCTAGAGTGAATTGCAGATGCTTTATATGCATTTATGTCTGCTAATTCTTAACAGGAGGCAGGCTGACTTAATACTGGACTATGGTAGGAAACTAGAATATCTTGATAAGTTATTTTTATTTTTTGTATATAGTTTTGGATTGTGTGGTTAAGGAGTGGGTGCATTTTATACCTTTTTCAAACTGTATTGTAAAATATAGCAAATGTTGCTTACCTGTAACAGGTGTTCTCACAGGACAGCAGGATGTTAGTCCTCACATATGGGTGACATCACAGGATGGAGCCCAATCATGGAACACTTCTGTCCAAGTTTCCAGAACTTTGACTGGCCCCTCATGGGCATGCCCAGCATGGCACCAACCCTGCAGCCAGCAGGGGTCCCCCTTCAGTCTTGTTAAAAAGCTGCAGGTAGTGCTGAAAATAAAATAAGAAAACATTACGACCCCAACACCGCGGGGCGGCGGGTGGATTTCATGAGGACTAACATCCTGCTGTCCTGTGAGAACACCTGTTACAGGTAATCAACATTTGCTTTCTCACAGGACAAGCAGGATGGTAGTCCTCACATATGGGTGAGTACCGAGCTGAGGATGTCAGAGTATGCACCAAATGTACTCAGGCGTGCAAGGCACTAGGCCTGGGATGAAATTTGGCCGAGGGCATCCAGAACCCCACCGGGCAGGCGGAAGGGTGTTGGTACATCACGTTGTAAATAGGTTGCGCAAGACAGACTGGTCGAAGATGGAATCTTGTCTTCCGGCTTTGTCCAAGCTATAGTGGGCTGTAAATGTATGGCGAGAACTCCAGGTGGCAGCCCTGCAAATGTCAGGAAGTGGCACCGATCATAGGTGTGCTACTGAAGTCGCCATGGCCCTCACAGAGTGTGCTTTAACACGGTCTTGAAGTGGAATGCCTGCTTGCTGACAGCAAAAGGATATGCAGTCCGCTAACCAGGAGGAGAGAGTCTGCTTACCCACAGGCTGCCCCAATTTGGTGGAATGGAAAGAGACAAAATTGAGTGCTTTTCCTCTGGGCAGCTATACGGTCTAGGTAGAACGCTAGAGCCCGTTTACAGTCAAGGGTATGCAGAGCTTGCTCTCCTGGATTGGAATGGGGCCTGGGAAAAAAGGTAGGTAGTATGATGGATTGATTGAGATGAAACTCCGAAACTACCTTAGGTAAGAATTTAGGGTGAGTGCGGAGTACTGCCCGGTCCTGCAGAAGTTTAGTGTAAGGCGGGTAGGTAACTAGAGCCTGTAATTCACTAACTCTGTGAGCGGAAGTGATAGCCAAAAGGAAAATCACTTTCCATGTGGGATATCGAAAGTCACAGGATTGAAGAGGCTCGAATGGTGGTTTCATGAGCCGACCCAAAACTAGGTTGAAGTCCCAAGAAGGGGCCGGAGGAATCAGGAGGCTTGAGGTGAAGCAAGCCCTTCAAAAAACGTATAACAAGGGGTTGTACTGATATGAGAACATCCCCGACACCTTTACGGAAGGCGGCTACCGCACTGACATGCACCCTGATGGAGGATGTTTTTAGACCTGATTCTGACAAGTGCCAGAGATAGTCCAGAAACTTCGTGATTGGACAGGTAAAGGGGTCAAGGGACTGAGAAGAGCACCATGACGTAAACCTGATCCATTTGTAAGAATACGATTTTCTCGTGGAAGGCTTCTGTGAAGCAATCAGGACACGGGAAACTGGTTCAGAAAAGTTAAGTGGCTGAAGGATTAACCTTTCAACATCCATGCCATCAGGGACAAGGCTTGAAGATTGGGGTGGCGGAGGCACCAGTCGTTTTGAGTGATTAGAAGCAGGTCCTTTCCCAAGGGAATGTGCCTGCGAATGGAGCGATCCTGAAGTATTGGAAACCACACTTGGTGCGGCCAGTGGGGTGCTATCAGGATCATGGTTCCCTTGTCCTGACGTAACTTCACGAGAGTCTTCAAAAGAAGTGGAAGTGGAGGGAATGCATATAGGAGACTGGTTGCCCATGATAGGGAGAATGTGTCTCTTGGCTGATAGTGTTGGCTGCGAGTGAGAGAGCAGAAGTTGTCTACTTTGCAATTTTGAGGTGACGCAAAGAGGTCTATTTGAGGATAACTCCATTGTTGGAAGATCGAGTTCACTACTGAGGGGTTGAGAGACCACTCGTGCGGTTGAAAGGTGCGACTGAGTTTGTCTGCCAACACAATGTCCGCTCCCGGCAAGTAGGTGGCCCTGAGGTACATCGAGTGGGAGAGGGCCTCCGCCCATATCTGTGCAGCTTCCTGACACAGAAGGTAGGAGCTGGTCCCTCCCTGTTTGTTGATGTACCACATGGCCACCTGGCTGTCCGTTTGGATCAGGATGACTCGATTGTAGAGGCGACCCTGAAATACCCTGAGAACATATCTGATTGCTCGCAGCTCCAGGAAATTTATTTGGTGTTTGGCTTCCACTGGAGACCAAGATCCTTGTATCTGCAGATCGGCCACATGGGCTCCCCATCCGAGGTTGGAAGCATCGGTGGTGAGAGTTATTTGAGGGTTTGGAGCCTGGAAGGGCAAGCCTTGGAGGAGATTGACCTGATTTCTCCACCAGGCGAGAGACTGAAGGAGTGAGTCAGTTACGTGGACAATGGTCGACAGGGGCTGAGTGGATTGAGTCCATTGTGACCTTAGAGTCCACTGCATGACTCTCATGGCCAAGCGGGCCATTGGGGTGACCTGAACTGAGGACGCCATGTGTCCTAGGAGGATGAGAAAGCGCTGTGCAGTCGGGGAGTGCTGAGACTGCAGCTGTGTGCAAGAGACACGAGAGTGAGAGCTCGCTGTCGAGGCAGAAAAGCCTTTGCCTGCAAGGTGTCCAAGTCTGCCCCAATGAACGATAAGATTTGAGATGGGACTAAGTAGGATTTGTCTTAGTTGACGAGAAATACGAGTGAAATTAGAGTGTGTAAAGTAAGATGCAGGGACGACAGAGCAGCTTGCTGAGTGGGAGCCCTGATTAACCAATCGTCTAGATAGGAGTAGACGTGAACACCTTGAGTCCTGAGGAAGGCTGCAACTACGACGAGGCATTTTGTGAAGACTCGTGGTGCAGACGCGAGGCCAAATGGAAGCACTCAGTACTGATAGTGTTTGGGGCCTACTAGAAACCTCAGGTATTTGCGATGAGATGGAATTATCACGATATGAGTGTATGCATCCTGGAGTTCTAGAGAGCAGAGCCAGTCTCCTCTTTGTAGACGAGGAAGAAGAGAGCCCAAGGTTACCATTTTGAACTTCTCTCACTGGAGGTTCTTGTTGAGGGCACGTAGATCCAGAATTGGACGAACGCCTCCCGATTTTTTGGGGATTAGAAAGTACTGGGAATAGAACCGTAGGCCGTGCTAAGAGTAGGGCACTGGTTCTATTGCCTTGGACTGGAGGATGAGGGAGACCTCCTGTTCCAGAAGGATGGAGTGATCGGATGTTCTCCATGTCGGTAAGGTGAGAAGTCCGGTGGAATGGAGAGAAAGTTCAGATGATAACCTTGAGCAATTATCGCTAGGACCCACTGGTCTGAGGTGATTGAGTGCCACTTGTTGTTGAAATGGCACAATCAACCTCCCACTGGTATGTGGGGCAATGGAAGCTGGCTGCTGCTCTCTATGCAGGAGTCAAAAACCGGAAGCAGGGCCCGGCTGAGGAGCTGCTTGTGGTTTTTGTTTGCATGTTTGACGAGACTGGGCTTTTTGAAATGGTCTTGTAGAACGGGTTCTAGTTGGTGGCGGGTAGGACTTCTTCAGCGGAAGAATGACTTCTTAGAGTCCTTCCGGAAGGGCTGTTTTGAAGAGTACTCAGAAGGCATCAGAGAGAGCTGCTTAGGGTCTCATGATGGTCCTTGAGTTCCGCCACTGTTCGTTGAATCTGCTCGCCAAACAGATTATCTTCTACACAAGGCAGGTCGGATAATCTGTCTTGTACTTCAGGGTGAAAGTCGGAAGACTTGAGCCAGGCCCATCGTCTTGCCGAGATAGCAGCTGCAGATACCCTGGTAGCAGTGTCAAAGATATGGTAAGATGATCTGATCTCATGCTTCCCTGCCTCAAAACCCTTGTTTACTAGGTTTTGGAGTTGCTCTTGAAATTGCTGAGGCAGGGAGTCTGTTAAGTCTTGTATCTGCTTAAACAAGACGCTATTATATTGGGTCATATAGAGCTAAGAGGCAATTCTGGAGATGAGCAGTGATCCCTGGAAGACACGGCGACCAATGGCATCTAGAAATTTCTGTTCCTTGCCTGGGGGAAAGGAAGTGTGAGGTTTTGATCTCCTTGCTCTTTTCTGGGCAGATATATTAATGAAAAAGTGATAATTGATTAATTAAACAACAGCCATATTACAATTATAGGGAACTGTTTATGAGTTATTACGGCTGGGAGATTATCAGGAAGGGTGACAGAAGGTATTTTGCCAATCAAAAATTGAGTCAGCTGAGGGGGGTCAAAAAATATAAATGAATTATTCTGATATTTGACCATGCACTTGCAAGGAAATTTAAAGAAAAAAATACCCCCTATTTGCTGAACTTGAGATTGCATTAACAAAAATTGTTTACGCTTTTTTTGGGTCCGTCTGGAGACATCTGAAAAACTTTTTACTTTAAGCTGCATGAAAAGTTCTAATCTATGTCGGAAAAAAAAAAGTCTCATCAGCCAATCTTTATCTGGTTCAAGGACCAACGATACAATAGTGTTGCTGGAACTGCCAGTTCGGTATCCAAAGTTTCGAGCAAAGTGGAAACATCCACTGGAGGATCGTCAACGAGCCCCAAAGTTTCCATTCCTTCTCCCTGTGCTGCATCCATACCCCTTTTGAAGGGTGGTAGATAGTAGATCTTAGAAATAGGTGGTATAGCGTTCTCTGGAACCTGTAAGATTTCAATTATATCTCTTTTAAACATCTCTCTAGGAGATACTAAAGGCACTTTGGGAAAGTTAATAAATCTAAGATTTTTATTCCTCATGGTGTTCTCTAGATTTTCAATTTTTAACGCCAAATTAGCGTTTTCCTTCACCAGTACAAGCTGGGTTTGTTGAACTGAATTTGCTTGAACACGAACTGCAGTAAGTTATTGTCCCAGATCAGTAGTAGTATTACTCAAAACAGAAACTTTCTGATCTAAATCCTTATATTTCTGCACAATAGGGGAGAGTTGTTGGAAAATAGAACTTTGAAGCTCTACTATGGCATCCCAAATTCCCTCCAAGGAAAACTCAGCTGGTCTCTGAACAGGAGACAACACTGAAGGGAATAGCAATTCACCGAAAACTTCCCCATCATTTCTCTTAGTTCTGCCCCATACTCCGTCTCATAAATCACCCTTACCCGGCTATCCGAAAGTTTCCAATGGACTTGGCAGCTGTCGAGATTACCCTGCCACTTCCCCACTGAGCACGCCGTGGTCACAGCAAGATCCAACGGCATCCCTATTGGCTCCTAGGGAATTCTTGCAGTTGCAGGATTGCCAGGTGGTGTTCCTCTGCCAGGCTCAACGGTGAAAAAGAGCCAGGGAGAGAGGGGCGCTCAAATTCCTCTCTCCAGCGGCTGGATCCCCGGCATTAGAATGCTGCACACGACGTGGGCATTCATCGGGCCCGCCAAAGAGAATGTTAGAAGGGCCGCGGGGAAAGACGCCGTCCTTGGTTTTCTCTTCTTGCCCATCGAAGGAGAAAGTAAGTCCAAAGGAAATAAAATACAAGGTAACCGCACGAAAGGAGTCCCCACACCGCAACCTATCAGTCAGCCATCTTGGATCTCCCTCGAGGAGTCTGAACAGTGTGAAGAAGTAGCAACATTTTAAGAGTGGAGGCATAGCTGTAGTTGCAGCATTTCAAGAGAGTAAAGGCATCTTCTCAGTTGGAATATGGTAGTACCTTCAGTATGAGGATATCGCTTCAAGTGGAATATATTTGTGGTGTTGAGTGAAGTTTCGTTAGTGAATTGGAGTGACGGCTGCGACCTCTCATGCTTCACCTCTTTTTTCCCCACTCCATCAAGTCTGGGAAGAATGGCGGTCTCTGCCAATCCCCGCCGACCTCTCCGGCGTTCCCAGGACAGCGTGGGAGCTGCCGACCACCATTTTGGACCCGGAATTACCTAGGCGCGTGCACATGCGCACAAGGGCCTCCTTTGAACACGTCATGGTGGGAACCTCAGAGGCGTGTCCCCCCCGATGAAGTCAACCCGCTAGTGTATTTAATCCAACCAGCCCTTGACTTCATTGAGTTAGCAAGGAGTTCCGTCTTGCTGAATTCTCCACATTCAAGAACTTCCTGTTCCTGACTTGGTCTTGGCATCTGGACGCTCTGAGTACCCGCTCCTCGGGGGCTCTCCTGCGCTCCCGGCTATCCGCTACTCGGAGGGCCTACCTGCCTGACTGCTACTAGACCTGCTTCTCAGGTCTCTCTCTCTCCAGGAACCATCTACTGTGAGTACCTCTACTGACTTCTACTATACGAACTGTATTGCAGATTCCACGCGGGTACCCTGACCCTTGGGCCACTACCGCCTTTCTTCAGTAGAAGCCATTCAGCTTTCATGCACTGCAGAATATCTACAAACCAGCTACAGGAGCCACTTTCGGGTTCCAGCATCTCTACCAGTTCTTCAACATCTACTGTACAGACATCCTCGGTATTGCTCACTCCACGGGCCACGACCGGATCTGTATTCCTGAGTTGCCTACACTGGGGATCCCCAGCGTACCCTGCTCCGCGGGCCACTACCGGATCTTCTCAGCTGTGCTCTCTCTCTGGATAATTCCCATTGCTCAGGACTGTACTACTACATCTCCAATTCTGTGGACATTACTTTTTCCTTCCTTCATAATAAAGTCTCTACTTCTAGCTGTGTCCTACGCCACTGAGACTGCACCTGCTGATGGTGAGGCTCACAGGGCTTCTCCCTGTGGGCGGAGACACCTCTCATCTCAGCCCAGGGTTCACATTCTCACATAAACATAACAGACGTTGGGTAATATTCCATGAGTGAAACAGTGTAGTAGCACTTTGGTCAGATTAGAGTTCTCCTTTTGAGAAGCTGTTATCAAAGAAATCACTGTAATTGAGTTTTCTAGGGTTATGTGTGAGAATGTACGAATGCAGATTGTGTGAATGGTATGAGTGATTTGGGTATTTTATGGGTTATGGGTAGTTGATATGGGTGTATTTTAATTTTATTTGCTATAAGATGGTATGTGCAAATATCTAATTTTTGTAAAAATGATAGACATTGTATATGTTTTGTGAAGCACCTATGATGTAATTATTATAATAAATATATTAGTGTAATATATTTTCTGATTGTGTAAATTGTTTAGATGTTTGATGTGTACTCTCTCATTTGATGAATATATTGATTTAGTGAGGGTCTTGTTCAATACCACATTATTGTATTTACCTTTCTTGTTGAACTTGCCATTATGGAATTATTATATAAATTGGAAAGATAAATCAATTGCCTGAATCCACTTATTCAATTATTTAGATGTTCCTCTTTTTTTTTTTTTTGAATGCTTTGCTCCCTTGAAATGAAAATTTGAAAGCTAGGCAAGGACATAGAAAAACAACATAAGAATAGCTGAAAAGAAAGCAGAAGGAGCTCAGAGTCCCACCTTCACTCCCACTCCCAAACCCACCCCCAACCCCAGGGGAGGACAGGGAAGCAAAATTAAAACAGCGATTTCTCCATCCCTTGTGCACTTGCTCACTCGCCATTGCCGAGTGGGACTAGGGGTTTAGCAGTAGTCAAGGAAAGAAAATTCTCAGGTAAGATATAATTAACTTTCCTTATCCTACTGCTAGATGAGTCATCAATTTAGGGATGCAACAAAGCTACTACTCCCTTGGGCAGGAGCCGAGAGTACAGCCCCTAGTATAGTAGCCCCAAAGGCCATAGAGTTAGTTAGCATGTCTAGTCTGTAGTGTTTCATAAAAGAATGTAAGGAAACTCATGCGGTCACCTTACAGATCTTCTCTGGGGACATCCTTAACACTTTCACCCAAGATGCCGCTTGGGCTCTTGTGGATTATGCCCAGAGCATATCGCTTTATGTTCCAGAAGGTATGCTGACTCGATACCTTTCTTGATCCACCTGGCTAGAATTGTTTTGGAGAGTGTTTCACCTTTATGTGGGCCAGCAAACAATACAAACAACCTATCTGTCTTTCTAAATGCATTCGTGATCTTCAGGTATCTTAATTATGCTCACCTGACATCCAGGTGGTGCAGATCCAGTTTTTTCCTCCCTGTTTTGCCCTTTCTGAAAGCTGGTAGGGTAATTGCTTGATTAAAATGAAACGTGGATACAACCTTAGGCTAACCATGACTGTATCCTTGGAAAAAATTATAAAAGGATTTCTACAGGAAAGGGCCTGTAGTTCCGAGATCCGTCTCACTGATCACATGGCCACAAAGAAGACTGTTTTAAAGGATAGATCCTTGAGGGAGGTCTGTTTTAGAGGTTTGAATGGTGGGCCTTCTAGGCCTCTGAGGACTTAATTAAGGTCCTATATGAGAACAAGAGGGCAGAATGGAGAATTGATGTGCTTCACCCCGGAGTAAATAAAAAAATAAAGGTAGAGAGGGGATTTAGGTAGGGCTGGGGGTGGGTTAGATAGGGGAAGGGAGGGGAAGGTGGGGGGGGGGCGGAAGGAAAGTTCCCTCTGAGGCTGCTCTGATTTCGGAGTGGCCTCGGAGGGAACAGGGAAAGCCATCGGGGCTCCCCTAAGGCTCGGCGCGTGCAAGGTGCACAAGTGTGCGCGCCAACCCCAGATTTTATAACATGCGCGCGCAATGTTATAAATCGGGCGTAGATTTGTGCGTGCCAGGTTGCGCGCACAATCTACGCCCGCACGTGGGTACGAATATCTGGCCCATTCTTTGCTAGCATATGTTTAAGTACTAACAGTTTCCTTATGGTTCAGTTAGTCTCCAGATCTTGACTCGTTATGTTTTCTTTTGGCCTGGGTTCAAGCTCTGACCTTGGCTCAGTTCTGTCTCTCAAGAGAACTTGTGATTGTGTTCAGCTGATTTGTCTACATGGTTACATTTACTGTATCTGGTATTCCATCCTTCAGTTCCAGCCATATGCAGCCATGGCTATTAGCACATGAGGGTTCAACCTGAAGAGAAGGAGGCTACTACAGGGAAAAGATTACACCCTTCTTGTCCCTGTACAAAGGGTGCTTCATTCTGCGGTTTTTCTTATCCAACCTTGCAACCTGTTGAGAATTGTCACAGAAAGGGCTCTGCAAGGGGAAGACATCAACATTTTTTCAGCCCTTGGCTAGAACATCAGGTACCATGGCTATTGAAAACCTTGGCCAGTTACAACTAAGATAAGCACCTGCATATGTGGAGAAGTGACCTTTCTACTCCTAGAATCATAACATTGGAAGAAGTTTAGTTAACAATTGTCAAGCTGAAGGCAGCCATCTCAGGTCATATATTTGATTTGTTTAAACTTGTAGGAGAAATCCAGTCTCAGATAACATCTACATAACATCTAGCACTGAAAAACAATGCTGAAAAACACTCAGGGGTAGATTTTAAAAAAAGAGCGCGATCGCGTACTTTTGTTCGCGCAGCAGGCGCAAACAAAAGTACGCTGGATTTTATAAGATACGCGCGGCTATGCCCCTTATAAAATCCTGGATCGGTGCGCGCAAGGCTGCCGATTTTGGGCAGCTTGCGCGCGCCGAGCCGCGCAGCATGCCTCCGTTCCCTCCGAGGCCGCTCCGAAATTGGAGAGGCCTCGGAGGGAAACTTTCTTTCGCCCTCCCTCACCTTCCCCTCCCTTCCCCTACCTAAGCCACCCCCCCCCGGCCCTATCTAAACCCCCCCTTACCTTTGTCCCTCGATTTACGCCTGCAGATGTAAATCTACGCGCGCCGTCATCCGACCTGGGGGCTGGTCCGGAGGCCTCGACCACACCCCCGGGCCGGCGCCACGCCCCCGGTCCCGCCCCCGAAACGCTGCGTCCCGCCCCGAAACGCCGCATCATTCGTCCCCGCCCCTGACACGCCCCCTTAAAAAAAACCCCGGGGCTTGCTCGCGTCCCGGGGCTCTGCGCGCACCGGCGCGCGAGGGCCCTGCTCGCGTAAATCCAGGTGGATTTACACGAGCAGGGCATTTAAAATCCACCCATCAGGTTTTAAAAGATCAACTATGTTAAAAGAAGGTATTTCATCTACCAATCAAATGTATTATATCACCTTGGCTTGAAATAAATAGGATAACAGAAAGAAACATCAGAAAGTTAATTGTCTATGGACAGTTTTTGGAATGTTCTCAAGAGAAGAAGCATCCAGAGACACACATAAAAAAAATTCATTTGTGTTTTAAACAGATTCTGGATTCTCAAACTGCTCTTGTCCAAGAGAAATGATTGTTTATGAGATAAAAATATTAGTACTTTTCCAGGTGCGAGTATAATTACTCAGATTAACAGAATAAATTCTTAGAATTCCACAATATTTTATTTATAAGTGCAATTTTCCATTTTTATTTTAATATCAAAATTTCATAGTACACTTCATATAGCCATCTCAAGCAGATAACAATAAAAATAACCAATAGTTTACTTCTCCCCAATACTTTAAAAAAAAAAAAATTTCCCAAGCTAAACTTACTGATTCAGCCACCAGCAAGGTGATACTCTTCTCAGTGCTCCCATTAGATTCATAAAGTAGAGGACTATGTATACTAATTCTCTACCCCTGATAGTGGATAAGATATACAAGGATCCAGAGAGGAGACTAGTTATGGTTGAATGTTTACTACATGGGATGGGATTTGTGCTGGTGTGCACGTATGGTCTCAATGCTAGATATCAAGATTTTTTTTTATGAGTGTGTACATGAGATAGTGGAAGGTTTTTCAGGGAGCCAGTTGATGGGTCAGGTAGACTCACTTAAGTTTCTGATGAAGCGGCTTGGGTTGGTAGATCTTTGCAGAGCCCAGAATCCTTCTAGAAGAGACTATACATCATACTATACATACTTTTCCCCATGCTACAAAACATATAGTCATATTGACTTTTTTTTGTGTTTGGGATCTTTATTGCTGATGTTGAGAATGGTGAAAATATTGCCCAGCTTTATTTCAGACCACAATCCTATTTTGCTTCCATTGCACATATGGTCATACTCTGGCCCGGGTCGTTGCTGAAGCCTTAATACTGCTCTCCAGCAACATAAATCTTTTTGCGACATGATTTGTGGGGCGATCAGAGAATTTTTTGAAATACAAGACACTGATAATTATTCCCAGTTCTCCTGTAGGAGATCCTGAAATCTATATTGAGAAGTATAATTATCAGTTTTGCATCTCATCAAAAGCAGGAGAGGAGGAAATGGGAGCATTCCTTAGAAAACTGGATCGGGCAGCTGGAGTTCGCTCAACAACGTACTGGGTAGTACCGTATTTAAAGAGCCCTAGAAAAATGTTGTGCAGACCTTAAAGGTTTGCAAATAGAAGATGAGGAGCAGTCACTGTGGTATATATGCAAAGGATATATGAACATGGTAACAAAGATGGAGCCATGGTGGCTCGTTTATTAAGGCATAAAGCGCAGAGGTCCTTAATTATGAGGATTAAGAAAGCAGGTAGTTCTAACATGTATTCTCCCACAAGGATAAATGATAGGTATAAATCTTTCTTTGCTCAGTTTTACGAAGCAGATGACCAGGTGGGAAAGGAAGAAATTCAAAACTACTTAAATAAGGTCCAGCTGCTTAAGTTATCAAATAGGCAAAGAGACAGGCTAGCAGCGCTGCTGACGACATTGGAAATTCAAACTGCATAAGAACATAAGAAATTGCCATGCTGAGTCAGACCAAGGGTCCATCAAGCCCAGCATCCCGTTTCCAACAGAGGCCACACCAGGCCACAAGAACCTGGCAATTACCCAAACACTAAGAAGAACCCATGCTACTGATGCAATTAATAGCAGTGGCTATTCCCTAAGTAAACTTGATTAATAGCAGTTAATGAACTTCTCCTCCAAGAACTTATCCAAACCTTTTTTGAACCCAGCTACACTAACTGCACTAACCACAACCTCTGGCAACAAATTACAGAGGTTAAGTGAGTGTTGAGTGAAAAAGAATTTTCTCCGATTAGTCTTAAATGTGCTACTTGCTAACTTCATGGAATGCCCCCTGGTCCTTCTATTATCCGAAAGTGTAAATAACCAATTCACATCTACTCGTTCAAGACCTCTCATGATCTTAAAGATTTCTATCACATCCCCCCTCAGCCGTCTCTTTTCCAAGCTGAATAGCCCTAACCTCTTCAGCCTTTCCTCATAGGAGAGCTGTTCCATTCCCTTTATCATTTTGGCTGTCCTTCTCTGTACCTTCTCCATCGCAACTATATCTTTTTTGAGATGCGGTGACCAGAATTGTACACAATATTCAAGGTGCGGTCTCACCATGGAGCGATACAGAGGCAGTATGACATTTTCTGTTTTATTAACCATTCCCTTCCTAATAATTCCTAACATTCTGTTAGCTTTTTTGACTGCTGCAGCACACTGAGCCGATTATTTCAAAATAATATCCACTACGATGCCTAGATCTTTTTCCTGGGTGATAGCTCCTAATATGGAACCTAACATCGTGTAACTACAGCCAGGTTTTTTTTCCCTATATGCAACACCTTGCACTTGTCCACATTAAATTTCATCTGCCATTTGGATGCCCAATCTTCCAGTCTTGCAACGTCCTCCTGGAATAAACAGAAGAGCACCAGCACACAGCACTATTCTCATAAATGTGCCTTACAATATTTTAACAAATTGAGTACACACTGAATGTAATAATATAACACAGTAAATGTGATTCTTTTGACCTGTAAAAATACCTTCTAGGTACACCTGGCCAGAAACATCACTAAACATTTGTACATATTTTTATGATTTAATGTAACCGAAATGTAATGGAACCTTGTAGAATGTACTATAGTACGCTTACTCCAAACTTACTTATGTGCCTACATGTAAACCGTTGTGATGGTATATAACTTAATAAATAAATAATGTATCACAATCCGCTTGTGATTTAATTACTCTGAATAGTTTTGTATCATCCGCAAATTTGATAACCTCACTCGTCATATTCCTTTCCAGATCATTTATAAATATATTGAAAAGTTCAAGTCCAAGTACAGATCCCTGTGGCACTCCACTGTTTACCCTTTTCCACTGAGAAAATTGACCATTTAATCCTACTCTCTCTTTCCTGTCTTTTAACCAGTTTGTAATCCATGAAAGTACATCGCCTCCTATCCCATGACTTTTTAATTTACTTAGAAGCCTCTCGTGAGGGACTTTGCCAAATGCCTTCTGAAAATCCAAATATACTACATCTACTGGTTCACCTTTATCCACATGTTTATTAACCCCTTCAAAAAATGAAGCAGATTTGTTAGGCAAGACTTCCCTTGGGTAAATCCATGTTGAATATGTTCCATTAAACCATGTCTTTCTATATGTTCTATGATTTTGATCTTTAGAATAGTTTCCACTATTTTTCCTGCCACTGAAGTCAGGCTCACTGGTTTATAGTTTCCCGGATTGCCCTTGGAGCCCTTTTTAAATATTAGGGTTACATTGGCCACTCTCCAGTCTTCAGGTACAATGGATGATTTTAATGATAGGTTACAAATATTAAGTAATAGATCAGAAATTTAATTTTTTATTTCCTGAGAAGAAGAGTTCTGGCCCAGATGGGTACCCAATAGAATTCTATAGATCTTTTTTCAGGAAGTGGTAGGCCCACTGAAATACGTTTTTGACTATATTCAACTTTTTCCAGAGCAAATGGGTAATCTCACAGAAGTGACCATCGTATTAATACCAAAGCCAGGGCGTGATGGGGCAGATGAGGAAATTTATAGATCTATTTCCCTTTTGAATGTTGATATTAAAATTCTTGCTATGGTTTTACAGTTGAGGCTGGAGACTTGATTGGTGGACCTTGTAGGGACTGATTAGCCTGGATTCATAAAGGGAGATCTGTCAATAACAACACTCAGCGTTTTTTTTAAATTATCTCCTTGGCGCAAAAGGAAAAGATCCAGGGGTTGGAGGTGACCTTAGATGCAGAGAATGCCTTAGACAGGTTGAAATGGCTATTCCTGTTTGCGGTGCTAGGGAAGTTAGATCTCCCAGACCAGTTTTGTCAGTGGATTAAAGCTTTTTATGCTAATCCCCGGGCTAGAATACTGACTAATGGACTTTTGATTGACTTCTTTCCTATCCAGAAGGGTACCCGGCAGGGGTGTCCACTGTCTCCACTGCTCGTTGACCTGGCTATTGAAATGCTTGCTTGTCAGATACACTCAGATATTTATTTATTAATTTATTTATTAAAGGCTTTTATATACCGACTTTCTTGATACAAATCAAATCAACTCGGTTTACATATGACTTGGCATGGGTTTTTGGCTGGGCGAGAAGCATATAGTCTCTTTGTATGTGTTCTCATCTCAGAGAGTTTGGGCAGAGGTTGCTGCAAGTGTTAGCTGCCTTTGGAAGAGTTGCAGGTTATTTTTATTTTATTTATTTATTTAAAAAATTTTCTATACCGTCGTTAAGTTAAATACCATCACAACGGTTTACAGAAGGGCACGATAAAGAGAAATATGGGTGGTATAGATTACAAATTACTCGTGTGCCATCATAGTACGGTAACAATGTAAAATAATAAACTAGGTGTGTAAATTAAACCTGATTGTTAGGAACAAATTAGGCAGTTTGATTTTAACATTAATATGCTTATGTAAGTTACTAAAAACTTCTAGCTTGGTGCATCCTTATCGCTCAACTATTTTTCTCCTTTTCTTTATCTTTATAAAATGCTTGTTTAAAAAGCCAGGTTTTCAGATTAGTTTTGAATAATTTCAGATTTGTCTGTAGTCTTATTTCGAGTGGCATGGTATTCCAGAGTACAGGACCAGCCAGTGACAGTGCTCTTTCCCTTACTTGCGTGAGATGTGCTGATTTGACAGAGGGGACAGTTAGTAGGTTACCCGGTTAATTATCTCAAGTCATAAATAATATCAGTTGGTACCTGTACCCCAAGGAATATTCATGTATGCTTGGACTCTTTTAGAAGGGCGCAGCAGTACATCAAGTATTTGGATATAGCCATCTCTTGAAGTGTGGGTGATTTGTATAAATTAAATTATGCCCTGGTGTTCACTAAAATTAAGAGTGATCTTAGGGATTAACAAGAGCACTATATCTCTCTTGGGTGGGAAGAGTGAATGTTATTAAGATGAACATACTCCCTCAACTGCTCTATCTGTTCCAACATGCACCCTGTTTTCTACTTAATAGTTTCTTTTCTGTGGTGAATGGGACGCTTTCATGCTATCTTTGGGAGGGTAAACCTCCAAGGGTGAAGATGTCAACATCGTGAAGGCCTAAGGATTATGGGGGCATGTTGTTCCCAAATTGCAGGCATATTACTGGGCTGCTAAGTTAATGGGTTAGTCTACATTGTTACACAAGGACTGAACGGTTCCCTGGTACTTGTTGGAGGAGGAGTTGGCCAAAGACATTGACCTGATGTTGCTTATCCATAAGAACATAAGATATGCCATACTGGTCAGACCAAGCCCAGTATCCTGTATCCAACAGTGGCCAACCAAGTCACAAGTACCTGGCAAGTACCCAAACATTAAGGGGTCGATTTTCAAAACCACGTGTATCCATGTGCATGCAGTTCCTGGTGCGTGCACATGGACCCTCCAATTTTATAACATGCATGCGTCGCCACGCACATGTTATAAAATACGATAACCATGCATGCGCACATGTGCAGGTGGATGCCCCATTCGTGCGTGGGGGAGAGGATTTTTCAATTATGCATGGCGACTTGATTGGCCTTTTTCCCAGTTCCCAGTTCCCTAATCCTAACCCTATCCTTCCTCCCTCTTCCCCACTCCTCCCTGACCCCTAAAACCTATCCCCAAATTTTTTGTTTTCATACTTACTGCTCCTCTGGAGCAGAAGTAAACTCCGCGTACCGGCTTGCTGCCAGTGCGCAATTCCCCAGAACAGCGACTAATGGGACTTTCCCGGCACGCCCCAACCAGACCCCGCCTCCAGCCCACCCCTTTTCTTTGGCCCAGCACTTCTGTGCATATCAGGGGTTATGTATGTGGCGGGGCCTTTTTGAAAATGTGCACATGTGTAATCCCAAATTTTACACAAATAGCACTTTTAAAATTTTGGCTTAAATGAATTGATCCCATGTTACTGATTAATAGAAGTTTATTGACTTCTGCTCTAGGAACTTAACCAAACCTTTTTTACACCCAGCTACACTAACTGCCATATCCACATTTACCTGTTCAAGTCCTTTCATGATTTTGAAGACCTCTATCATAACCCCCCTCAGTCATCTCTTCTCCAAGCTGATCAGCCCTAACCTCTTTAGCCTTTCCTTATAGGGGAGCCATTCCATGCCCTTTATCATTTTGGTTGCTCTTCTCTGTACTTTCTCCAATGCAAATACATCTTTTTTGAGATGCGGTGACCAGAACTTCACACATTATTCAAGCTGTGGTCTCACCATGGAGCGATACAGAGGCATTATGACATCCACCATTTTATTTGCCATTCCCTTCCTAATAATTCCTAACATTAAGTTTGCTTTTTTGACTGCTACAGGACACCAAGCCAATGATTTCAATGTGTTATCCACTATGACGCCTAGATCTCTTTTCTGGGTGCCTAACTCCTAATATGGAACCTAACATTGAGTAACCACAGCAAGGGTTATTTTTCCCTACAAGCATCACCTTGCACTTGTCCACATTATATTTCCTCTGCCATTTGAATGCCCAATCTTCCAGTCTCACAAGGTCCTCCTGCAATTTATCACAATCCGCTTGAGATTTAACTACTCTGAATAATTTTGCATCATCTGCAAATTTAAGCACCTCACTCATCATGCCCCTGTACGTCGATATCTCCTGTTCACCAATGATGCACCATTTATAAATTATAATAGCCATGTACAGGCCAAATTCTGAGAGGCCCAGGCACTGTCACGCACAGCAAGAGAAGGAACTTTAAACTGCATTGCATCAGTGGAAACAAGAGGCCTTGTCTTGATACACTGAAGAATATCCTTATCAGATGGACGTGTGTCAGTTCCTGTCCAAATAAAGTAACCAGACAGAAGAGACAATATGACTTAAGCCCTAACCAGGAGTCATGGTTTGTCCAGAGTGCAGAAGGTTAGGAGACTCCCATCCTTGGAAGGCGGGGGGGGGGGCAGCTTGAGACAATGTTGACACTGACTCACAACTTGGCATACCAACATGGCAGTTTCCCCCCCAAAGAAATGGGAGGGAGGAAAAGGACTGCAAGATGGCAGGACCCCTCCCAAGTAATGGGAAGCGGGGAAAAAGACCTGCAATGCAGCAAAAGACCCTCCACACACCACAAGGTTATGCATGAGCTTATGCATATTTATCAGCTGGGAAGTATAAAACAGGGGGGCAAAGAAGAGAAAGAAGAAAGAATGGATCCCCAGGGAGAGCGAACCTGAAACCAAAAGGGAGCAGGGAGGCAAGCAACAGACCCCTAGAGGAAGAAGAGGCACAAACCCTGAATGCAAACCCGGGGAGAAAACCCAGAGAGCAAGAACCTGTGCTGAGGTGTCCCTGGAAGTGAAAGGGGGGCCAGAGGCTTAACCAGCACTCCTGCTATCGAGAAGGGAGAAGACCGAGTGTGGCCAGGTGATCAGCAAGAGGAGACCCCGACTCAGGTGCAGAGAGTATCACAGAGTCATAGGCAAGGAAGGGTGAGAACCAGCCCAGACAGCCAGCAAGCACCAGAGCCAGAAGCTAGCCTCCTTCCTGCACAGCCTGCCCGCTCTGCCAGCAGCAAGCCCAGGAAGCAAGCCTCACCCCTGCCCACATTCTCCATCTCTCCAGACAGAACCTGCTTCAGAGATAAACAGAGGTATCGTCTGGAAGTGGAATCAGGGGTAAGTAAGTATTAATATCTTAAGCAGGCTAAAATTTATGGCATGTTTTGTTACCACCCATGATGCAGAACTTTCTTTAGGGAAAACTGGTGCTTAGTGGCCAGGATGTTAGCATTTAGAAAATAACAACAATTCCTATCTCTATGTCCTGCCAAATCTGATAAATAAAAGTCTATTTCTGAGGAGAATTAATGTTGTCTTTTTCCTGACTTAGGATCGCAAGTAAAGTGGGAGGGCAGCTGGCAATGTCTTGTAGCAGCCAGATCCCTGCACTCCTAAACCTGCTTACACCCCTTTCCAGATCATTTATAATATATATTAAAAAGCCCCGGTCCATCAATCTCCGATGTCTCTGGGAGATAGAAAGGCATGTTGGAGGACTCCCCTTATTACTTGTACTACAAAGGTATGGAGGCTATTTCTCCTTTGTGGTGTAATCCCGAGCTTTCAGTACACTCTTTTAATAATGAGGCTAAGCAATGGTGGGAGGCAGATTTGCGCTGTTTGGGGGACATTTATGAAGCAGGGCAACTGAGAACTTTTGAAGATATTCAAGATGAATTTGAGATATCGGAGCAGACACTGTCGTATTACAATAAAGTGCTGCAGGAACTGGAAAGGTGAAGGACAGAAGGATGGAACTGGGTGGAGTCTAGGTTCTAATGCCAGGTTCATTGCATTGCAAGGCTAGTGCAATGTTGTACAGAGCTCTTAACAAAATTATCTTGGAACAAACACCTCGACTATGGGCCAAGGTACAGTAATAGGTAGACTTGCAGCGGTAATTTGAGCCTTCAGAGTGGAAGAAGATTTAATGGTACGCCCATCTATCTTCCCTCTGTGCTAAAAGGGCTGAACTCCTGGTTAAATTGGCGTTGCATACGTATCACTGCCCCCTCTTCTTTTATAAAATAAATTGAGCTTCCTCACTTCTCTGCTGGAGAGATTGTGGGCAAATAGGGTCATACTTTCGTGTTTGGTGGGGGTGCTCCCAGGTTCAGTCCTTTTAGAAGCGGGTGGAGAGGCTGGTGAGCCAAATGGTGAAAGTGCAGTTTACCCTTACTCCTGAGCTTGATATGTTCGGTTGGTGGAATAATATCAGGGTGGGTAAGTTTAAAAAGCAGTTGATTCAACAAATGTAAGTAGCCTCTAGATTTGTGATTGCTACTGAATGGAAGTTGATGCCTACCACTGCATTATGCTGGACGGAAGTTCATGATATTACTTTAATTGAAAAACTGACCTACATGTTACAGGATCGCATGGAGCTTTATGCAAAACATTTGGAGGAAAAATACTGGACTCTGTATAATGATTGTGGGGCTCACTATTATGAAGTGGGACATGCTGTTTACATGTCTGTTCTGTTTGTAATTCCTGGTGTGTTAAATAAAAAGTTAAAAAAAAAAAGCCTTATTGAATCTTGACTATCCTGTTAAGATGATGAATGCATTTCAAAAGCACTATGACATTTTCTAAGATTTTTCTTGGGAAGGCTGCTCTTATCATGGAAGAATTAAAGAAGATTGATCAGCTACATTTAGTCTAGCCCAGTTACTTGGGCTCATTTTCAGTTGCAAGAGGTACAAGATCTTCTAGTTACTTACTATGCAGCCGACAAATCCGTGTCTCTCCTAATTAATTAAATTAAACAGAGAAGGTTTAATTAAACTATTATGATGCTCAATGAATCTTTCTCAAGGCTTATTCCCCAATGTTCTTAATCTGCCATCATACACCTGCTCCTGAAAAATTTATTCTCAAACTTGATGGATTATAATAATTAGAGGCGGTTGCTAATTCATCATTTCTAGGTAAAATAATTGGGAAGTCAGTGCTCTATCAACTACTTGAATTTTTTGAAGGATACTGATGGTTTTGACCCTCATCAGTTTAGATTCAGACAGGGCCAATGTACTGAGACAAATTTGTTGGCCCTGTCTGAAGATCTCTATCTCAATAAAGACCATGGTCATAATAGTCCTTTTGGATCATAACAGTAGATTCTAGACTATTATCAAGATTTAATTCATTGGGCCTAAGTGAAAGTGCATTAGACTAGTTTACTTCACTTTTTATCTGAACTTATATGGTTTGTTCATTTGCAGGCCTACCATTCTGATTTGTCATTAGTAACTTCTGAGGTCCCTCAGGAATCTATTTATTTTACCACTTCTATTTAAGCTATATATGAAACCTTTAGAACAAATAATCAGTCAGCATGATAGTAATTATTTTTTCTATGTTAACATTGTCTTTGGGCTCTGATCTGGAGCCTGCCCTACAGAGATTGCGCTCTTGCTTAACAGCTATTGAACACTGACTTGATTATAATTTTCTGCAGTTGAATTTGAAGATGATGGAAATTGTTTGGATGGGAACAGATAATATAAATAGATTGCATTTGGTACAACTGCCTGATCAGCTCACTATTCTGGTTAAGCTTCAGGGTAAAAAAAGTCTGTGGGTAGTACTGGATAATTCTTCCATGCTTAATTATATCCTGAACATTTGTAGAACCTGATTAAACAAGCTGACCTTTTTGGTTATAGGTCAGCTACAAATGACAAGGCAGACCCTGGTACTCTCCAGACTGGACTACTGTAATAGTTTGCTGGTAAGTTACCCAAGAAACATCCTTATTGTGTTCAACTAGGGCGAAATGCAGAGGCTTGTATAATTGTTGGTGCACATTATTGAGATCATATAACCCTATTCTACATGAACTTCGTTGGCTTCCTGTGGGTTTGTGCATTATTTTTAAGATAGCCTGCTTGACTTATAAAGTCAGTGTATAGGCAGGGTCCTCTTTATTTGTCTAATCATTTATGTTCTTGCACCGCAGGCTGCATTAAGTGTCCTTTGAGAACAGCCCATCTTTCAATGATCTGAACAAGAGTGTTCAGTTGTGAGGCACTTATTTGGAATCAGTTACCTTTGGGGGCAAGAGAATGTATTGATTATTTGAAATTTCATAAACCAGTGAAATCATGGTTATTTATCCAGATGCCTTTATGAGCCTCAGGTTTTTATGTCATTTTATTTTCTATAAACTGTAGGATGTATGGTAGAGGATGGGATTTAGAGATTTTTGTATGTTGCTTTTAGTTTGATAGTGCTCTTTTCATTAGTTGTTTTAAACTATGTTTTTAATTATTTTTTTTTTGCATTTTTACATCATACTGAAATGTTTTATAATTGTTGTGAGCCACTAGGGATACCATTTTGGTGATCCAGCAGTGAAAAAATTCTAAGTAAATAAATAAGAAAGTGTCCCTAATGGCAGCCCTATTTATTTTTGCCAATAAAAAAAGGAATCTGCTAAATCAGCCACTAAGTCTCCATTTAGATGTATACTATAAAAAGTCTTTGAAGAAAAGCAAGAATAATTTGAGAGATTATAAAGCTAACAGTTATTTTTCATCTACCAAACCAAACACTGTTTACTCATTCACTCACACCATACGAAGGATAAAAAAGTCAAGCCTGTGACTCTGCTGGCAATAAATATGAGAGCCCTCCACCTTGTTAGCACCCCACCCGATTCTTGTAAGAACATAAGAACATAAGAAAATGCCATTCTGGGTCAGACCAAGGGCCCATCAAGCCCAGCATCCTGTTTCCAACAGTGGCCAATCCAGGCCATAAGAACCTGGCAAGTATTCCATGTTACCGTTGCTAATGGCAGTGGCTCTCCTAATTAATTAATTAAACCTATTTAATAAGTTTATATACCACAAACAGTAAAATTATGCTGAAAGCAGTTCACAAAATGTGAGTGGAGTGGAGGAGTAGCCTAGTAGTTAGAACTAGGGAACCCAGAGTTCAAATCATGATCCTTGTTACCTTGAGCAAGTCACTTCACCCTCCATTGCCTCAGGTATAAACTTATAGGGACTTTATCAAGCAGCAATAGGGCTATAACGCACATATAGCAATACTACTGTGATATTTCATGTTGTATTACCATAAAATCCGCCCCTATTACAGTTAGCTGCTTTGCTTGCATAAAATCACATGCATGCAAAGTTCCTAATGAATAATCAATTCTATGTAAATAAAACAGCCAACTTCAAATAATGTGCCTGAAAGTTTTCTATCTACAGCTTCTGTGGAATCATTATACTAGTGGAGGAGCATCTTGACCCTAAGTTGGGACCCTGTATTCCCACGCTAGAATAAAAGGGCCATGCAACCCAACTCGACCCCTTCCCCCCCCGCCCCCCCCCCCAAAAAAAAGTTTAGCATAGATCACTAGGAGTCTTACTAGACTCCCACTAACCACAGGGCTGCCAATCGAGGCAGCCCCACAAATAAAAGTGAAAAAAACAATAAAGAAGTAAAAGGTAGTATTGTCAAATGCACGATGAAGCAGTTTTGCTTGATATCTCATTTATGTCTGAGGGACAAGGGAGGCAAATTACTGGTTAGGAAGGTCTTTTTACTGGGGCAAAAAAAAAATCAATATTAATGGTATTGAGTTTCTTTGCCCTGTCTTCCTTTTGGTAATGGCGCAGCTCATCCCACAATTTGATACAAATGGAAAATCTGGTAGGAGGTAGGAGATCTGGTAGGAGGTAGGAGATCTTTTCTTGATACCTGAAATAGCTATATCCAAAGTTTGCCCCCACAAGCATGCAGAATAGTTCTGAATTTTTAAACAAATTTCTCTGTTCCTTCTGCTTAAATTCTATATAAAATTTTAAATTATCACCCCTCACTGGGACACTTGCATAATAGTTTTTAGGACCTTCATAAGAGCAGTTAAGGTTCCTCAAAAATATGCAATTCACTTTATACCTATTTTTTTTTTTTTTACTGTGCTGCTAAAACTTTCATCTACGGTCCTTTAGTGTCTATTTTTTTTTTTTTAAAGTGTTGTGAACAAAAAGGTTCCTGGATGAACGCTGTGAGCAGGAAGGGTCTCCCCTGCCGCGGGATAATTTCCAAAACGCAGTGGGGCAAATTTTCAAAGGGGTACACGCGTAAGATACGTGCATACCCCCCGAAAACCTGCCCCAAGCTCCCCCTGAGCGCGCCAAGCCTATGTTGAATAGGCTCAGCGGTGCGCACAAGCCCCGGGACACGCGCAAGTCCCTGTGCTTTCCTGGAGGGGGCGTGTCGGGGGCGTGTGTCATGGCGGCGCGTCATCCGGGGGCGGTGCCGCGGGCGTGGTTCCAGCCCGGGGGCATTTCGGGGGCGTGGTCGAGGCCTCCGAAACTGCTCCCGGGCCGGGAAATTGTGTGCTGGCGGCCGGCCGGCAGCCGTAACTTTTATAATAAAGATAGGAGGGGGTTAGATAGGGCTGGGGGGTGGGTTAGGTAGGGGAAGGGAGGGAAAGGTGGGGGGAGGCGGAAGGAAAGTTCCCACCGAGGCCGCTCGGTGGGATTTCGGAGCGGCCTCAGAGGGAACGGGCAGCCGTGCAGGGCTCAGCGTGCGCAAGGTGCACAAATGTTCACCCCCTTGCGTGCGCCGACCCCGGATTTTAAAAGATACGCACGGCTATGTGCGTATCTATTAAAATCCGGCGTACTCTTGTTTGCGCCGGGTGTGCGAACAAAAGTACGCACTCGCGTATTTTTTTTAAATCTGCCCCAGTGTGTGTTGGGATATTTGCTGTGCAATAGAACTGGCACCTCTCTGTTTGAAAGATAAGTATTTTTCCTTTGAATTGACTTCATAGTTCACCATGATATGGTTTTAAATGCATTAAAAAAATTGTATAAAAAATGGACACTAAAGGACTGATGATAAAGATTGAGTAGCATAGTGTGGTGCTGTAGCGATGGACTCTGCCTCTTGGTCAGTGGGTGGTGCTGTTTCTGTCAGCACTTAAAACATAGGGGCTGTAGTTAAACCTTACTAGGCTGGGGACTACCAGTAGAGGAAGTGTTGTGGAGCAGAGATTTGACTATTGCCTCATCTGTAGCTTCACCATGGCCCTTACAAAGCTTCCCACTCCAAATGCGTAACCCCTTAGATAAACCTAAGATAGATGCTCTCATGTAGAAGAAAGAAAAAACCATCGTGACAACCAAGCTGTGGTTTAATACAAGATTTTATAATTTCAGAAAGTAAGTTTCCAGGGGTTTAAAACAATAAGGGCACAACACACCATTTTGCTTTGGTCTTAATAATAACTTGTTTCCCATCTTCAAACCAATGCTTACAATATAACCTTTTCCCTAGAGTGCTCTTCCTCCTGCTCTCAGTATTTCACCTTAGTGTTCACCCCTGCTAGGGCTAACTAACTGGTGGACAGTCTTGCTTGCCTGATCTTAAGTTTCTGCCAACTAAAAACACATTCTTATAAAGGTTCCTGGCTTAACTTCCAGGGTTTAATTCCTCCCAGTTTTAACTACCCCAGAAAACGTCTGATTACTGTAATTTAAACTGGCTACATAACAAGTGCAATTATCTGAAACTTTTAGTAATGCAAGTACTAGAGAGGCTTAAGCTGTCCTCACCACTTTAATTAGAGAAAGAACTTCCATCAGCTGCTTCAAAATTTATTAGGAATTGATTACTGCAGCCAACCCTTCAAGCAGCTTCCCAGCACAGCTTCTAAACAAGGAATTACCTTTCCAGAGTTTAAAGTTTACAGGAACTCCACTACTGCAGCCAAACATTCAAGCAGGGCAGCATCTGGCTCTCAACACTCAACAGTGAATTTAGTAACTTCAAATGAACTATTTGACATGCTGTACAACATAAAGCAAGATCTGTATTCCACAGCTGCTTGCTCTTAAGCCATAGAAAGAGAGAGAGAGAGAGAAAAAAAAAAGACAGCATAGCAACAGTCCAGGTGTTCAAAGGATGTCACCCATTAGTGTAGTTAGCATACCCAGTACATTTAAAAAGCTAACATGCATTCAAGAACAATGTAAAGAATAAATGTGATATATGCAAAGAATATACATGTAATTGAATAACACATTTCATATTTTTTCTCACTAGAGAGAATCCTTAACTGACAAATACGATTACCTTGCCACTATTGTCTTTGCTGATTCTGTGTATTATTTCTGTTGCACTGCTTTTAGAAGTTTAACTTAGCATTACTAATAAAACACTCTATCCTGAAATATACTGTGTATGTTGACTCAGCATGTGAATGTGGCAATGTGTCTTTCAGGGTAAAAATGGATCTTACTGGGTTCAGCAGCTTCATGAATTTAACAGTGAAAGTAAATCATTTTTCACCGCTGTTCCAAAGGTTATCCTTGACAAAGTTTTTCAATAGTTAGTTCAGTCTGTCTCAACCATTACCTGGGAGACATATTTAATCAGTCTAATTTTCAGGATATACATAATTACAATGCATAAGATTTTCCATATATTGAAGACTGGGTGTATGTAAATCTCTCTCATGCATATTCATTTTGGCTATCATGAAAACTAGACTGGTTAATCTAGGTTAGGGTTGAAAACCTCCTGCCTTGTGGAGAGATGAAATCAGTCTAAGAAAGGTATATTCTACAATCTGCACTATTGTACCAAGCTGCCCAGTTTCTCTTTCAGATACATCCATCAATCAAGGAGAATTCAAATCTTCGTCCCATGAGCTGAATCTAAGGAGCCCAATCCCTAAGATACACCATGAATGATGTTCACAACAAGACAGAAAAAAAAATCCCCTCTTTTAATACGCAAATACAAGAAATTTAATCCTCCCAGTTTGATCATGGCCAAAACCATTGGGGTAGATTTTCAAAGGGTTGCGTGCGTAAGATACGCGCGAAACCCCCGAAAACCTCCCCCTGCCTCCCCCGGCGCGCGCAAGCCTCGGGATGTGCGTATGTCCCGGGGCTTGTAAAAAGGGGTGGGGCGTGGCCTGAGACTCCAGGCACGGCGACCATTTGCTGCTGTGCCCGGAGTTACACCTGCCGGGAGGCAAGCGTAACTTCTTCAACCAAGGTAAGGGGGGGTTCTAGGTAGAGCTGGGGGGCGGGTTAGAGAGGGGAAGGGAGGGAAAAGTGCAGGGGGAGGGCGGAAGGAAAGTTCCCTCCGAGGCCGCTCCAATTTCAGAGCAGCCTTGGAGGGAACGGAGGCAGGCTGCGCGGCTCGACACGCACAAGTTGCACAACTGTGCACCCCCTTGCGCGTGCCGAGCCTGGATTTTATAACATGCGAGCGGCTGCGCGTGCATGTTATAAAATCGGGCGTAGATTTGTTTGCGCCGGGTTGCACGAACAAATCTGTGCCCGCGCGCAGGTTTTAAAATCTGCTCCATTGTGTGTTCTCAAAAGGGTTAGGTCATATTATGAAAGAACCACCCTCAGCTCATGACTCAAGCCTTACATCTGACATAAACCAAAGAGAGACAAATTGTTTACAATAAAATGTTATGAGATTTATATTTAACCACTCATTAAAAAAAAAAAACACTACAGCATTCTTAAAAGGAATACCATCCTTTAAAATTCACTGCTATTTCACTGAAGATAAATAATTAAGTACTCCCTGAGGGAAAAAATGGCAACATTAACAGCACCATAAGGAGATCAGATCAGACAACCAAATTCATTTTAATGATTAGAGTGCAAAAGATATTGTTTTACAATGCAAAAAAGTTGGGTTGCCTTTGTTGTTTATGTTAAAATCACACCCCATTAATCTATCCCAAACATACTTAAATTCTGTCAGTCACTTTTGACTGGTACTACTTCTGGTGTTGGGCAATTCCAGGCAGTTACACCTTTTTAAGATGTCCTCACATTTTCTCTTAAAAAATTCTCCCTTCAGCTTCATACCATGAACCCTTGCCCTTCCGCTTCTTCTTATGTGCTCATTTTTATCTTTCTTTTAAATATTTAGTAAATAACATAAGAACATAAGAAACTACCATACTGGGTCAAACTAAGGGTCCATCAAGCCCAGCATCCTGTTCCCAACAGCAGCCAAACCAGGCCACAAGAACCTGGCAATTACCCAAACACTAAGAACCTGGCAATTACCTAGCAGATGTAATGGCTACTAGGAAGAGGACTTTCCATGTAAGAAATTTAACATCACAGGAGTGCAAAGACTCAAACGGGGAGCACATGAGTCTTACAAGTACTATGTTTAGGTCCCATTCGGTGACTGGTTGCCGTAGAGGGGGCTTAAGTTGCAGCAGGCCCCTCATAAACTGACTCTAAAGGGGTTGCGCTGTAACCGGGGCATCCCCTACTCCCTTGTGGTATGCAGAGATGGCACTCAGGTGTACCCTCACCGAGGAAGTCTGGAGACCAGAGTCTGAAAGGTGCCAGAGATAGTCTAATAGAGACGAAGTGGGGCAGGAAACTTGGAACGATAAGATTTCCTTGTGGAAGGTTTTCGTGAGGCTACAAGCACTTGAGAGACATCAGTTGAAATATTGAGCGGTTGCAGGATCAAGCTTTCAACATCCAGGCTGTGAGGGATAGGGTCTGAAGGTTCGGATGGCGTAACATGCCTTGGTTCTGAGATATGAGAGTGGGCGCTGTGCCCAGGTGAATGGGGTCTCTGATCGAGAGGTCGAGAAGTATGGGAAACCATACTTGTCAAGGCCAATATGGGGCTATGAGTATCATTGACCCTTTGTCCTGTTGTAGCTTCCCTAGAGTTTTGGCTATCAGCGGTATCGGGGGATACGCGTATAGGAAGCCTGTGTTCCAGGGGCGAGCATATGTATCCATGGTTAACTTGTTTTGTTGCCTGTGCAGGGAGAAGAATCTGTCCACTTTGTGATTCAGTTGGGATGCAAAGAGGTCTATTGTTGGTTGACCCCAGCATTGGAAGATTCTGGTCGTTACCACAGGATCCAGAGACCACTCGTGCGGATGGAACTGTTGGCTGAGGTGATCTGCTACTATGTTCTGTATGCCTGCCAGATAAGTGGACTGGAGATACATGGAATGTGCAAGGGCCCAGGCCCAGATCTGCGCGATTTCTTGGCAGAGGAGATAATAGCCAGTGCCACCCTGCTTGTTCAAGTACCACATTGCAACTGTGTTGTCCATTTGTATGAGAACAGTCTTGTGTGAAAGGCAGTCTTTGAATGCATATAGTGCATAACGTATAGCTCGAAGCTCTAGGAAGTTGATCTGAAATTTGCTTCAAGTTTCGTCCAAGTACCTTGAGTTTGAAGATTGTTCACGTGAGCTCCCCAACCCAAGTTGGAGGCATCCGTGGTTAAGGTCACTTGTGCAACTGGTTGCTGGAAGTGCAAACCTGTTAGCAAGTTGGCTTTGTTTGTCCACCAGAGAAGTGATTGATGTAGCTGGTGGGTTACATAAATCTGGGTTGACAGAGGTTCAGTGGCTTGGAGCCACTGAGATTTCAAAGTCCATTGAGTTATTCTCATGGCCAATCTGGCCATAGGAGTGACATGGACCGTGGAAGCCATGTGGCCCAGCAATGTTAGGAATTGGTAGGCTGAAGCTGTATGTTTTGTGCGCAGAGACGTAGCTAGCTTGGAAAGTGTGTCTGCGCGGCCATTGGGCAGGAAGGCCTTTGCCACAGTGGTGTCCAAATCTGCTCCGATGAAAGTCAAGAGGTGAGATGGAGTCAGGTGGGATTTTTGGTAGCTGATGAGAAATCCAAACAAGTGTAGCAGATTGATAGTGAGCTTGAGGGCGTCGAGAGCTCCTTGTATGGATTGGCTCTTGATGAGCTAGTCATCCAGGTAAGGAAAGACATGTACGTTTTTCTGGTGTAGATGGGCTGCAGCCACTGCTAAGCACTTTCTAAATACATGGGGTACCGAGGCAAGTCTGAAAGGCAGGACCCGGTACTGAAAGTGTTGATGTCCCACTAGGAAACGCAGGTACTTGTGGTGATGTGGGAATATTGGAATGTGAGCATAAGTGTCTTGAAGATCCAGAGAACAGAGCCAATCTCCTTTTTGCAGAAGGGGAAGCATGGTGCCAAAGGACACCATCCTGAATTTTTCTTTTTGTAGAAATCTGTTGAGATTGTGGAGGTCTAAGATAGTTCAGAAGCCACCTGATTTCTTTGGAATGAGAAAATAGCAGGAGTAGAACCCTCTGCCCTACTGTGCCCAGGGAACAGGTTCCACAGCCCTGGCGCCCAGAAGGGTGGATAGTTCTGACTCTAGAAGGGTTGTGTGATCTTTTTGCATCCACAGAGGATTGGGTGGTGAGTCCGGGGGTACCATAAGAACATAAGAACATGCCATACTGGGTCAGACCAAGGGTCCATCAGGCCCAGCATCCTGTTTCCAACAGTGGCCAATCCAGGCCATAGGAACCTGGCAAGTACCCAAAAACTAAGTCTATTCCATGTTACCATTGCTAGTAATAGTGGTGGTTATTATCTAAGTCAACTTAATTAATAGCAGGTAATGGACTTCTCCTCCAAGAACTTATCCAATCCTTTTTTAAACACAGCTATACTAACTGCACTAACCACATCCTCTGGCAACGAAGTTCAGAGTTTAATTGTGCATTGAGTGAAAAAGAACTTTCTCCGATTAGTTTTAAATGTGCCACATGCTAACTTCATGGAGTGCCCCCTAGTCTTTCTATTATCTGAAAGAGTAAATAACCGATTCACATCTACCCGTTCTAGACCTCTCGTGATTTTAAACACTGCTATCATATACCCCCTCAGCCTTCTCTTCTCCAAGCTGAAAAGTCCTAACCTCTTTAGTCTTTCCTCATAGGGGAGCTGTTCCATTCCCTTTATCATTTTGGTAACCCTTCTCTGTACCTTCTCCATCGCAATTATATCTTTTTTGAAATGCGGCGACCAGAATTGTACACAATATTCAAGGTGCGTTCTCACCATGGAGCGATACAGAGGCATTATGACATTTTCCTTTATTCGCTATTCCCTTTCTAATAATTCCCAACATTCTGTTTGCTTATTTGACTGCCGCAGCACACTGAACCGATGATTTCAATGTGTTATCCACTATGACGCCTAGATCTCTTTCTTGGGTAGTAGCACCTAATATGGAACCTAACATTGTGTAACTATAGCATGGGTTATTTTTCCCTATCTGCATCACCTTGCACTTGTCCACTATAAATTTCATCTGCCATTTAAGATGCCCCAATTTTCCAGTCTCACAAGGTCTTCCTGCAATTTATCACAATCTGCTTGTGATTTAACTACTCTGAACAATTTTGTATCATCTGCAAATTTGATTACCTCACTCGTCGTATTTCTTTCCAGATCATTTATAAATATATTGAAATTAAGGGTCCCAGTACAGATCCCTGAGGCACTCCACTGCCCACTCCCTTCCACTGAGAATATTGTCCATTTAATCCTACTCTCTGTTTCCTGTCTTTTAGCCAGTTTGTAATCCATGAAAGGACATCGCCACCTATCCCATGACTTTTTACTTTTCCTAGAAGCCTCTCATGAGGAACTTTGTCAAACGCCTTCTGAAAATCCAAGTATTCTACATCTACCGGTTCACCTTTATCCACATGTTTATCAACTCTTCAAAAAAGTGAAGCGATTTGTGAGGCAAGACTTGCCTTGGGTAAAGCATGCTGATTTGTTCCATTAAACCATGTCTTTCTATATGTTTCTGTGATTTTGATGTTTAGAACACTTTCCACTATTTTTCCTTGCACTGAAGTCAGTCTAACCAGTCTGTAATTTCCCGGATCTCCCCTGGAGCCCTTTTTAAATATGGGGGTTACGTCTCAGGTACAATGGATGATTTTAATGATAGGTTACAAATTTTTACTAATAGGTCTGAAATTTCATTTTTTAGTTCCTTCAGAACTCTGGGGTGTATACCATCCGGTCCAGGTGATTTACTACTCTTCAGTTTATCAATCAGGTCTACCACATCTTCTAGGTTCACCGTGATTTGGTTTAGTCGATCTGAATCATTACCCATGAAAACCTTCTCCAGTACGGGTACCTCCCCAACATCCTCTTCAGTAAACACCGAAGAAAAGAAATCATTTAATCTTTCCATGATGGCCTTATCTTCTCTAAGTGCCCCTTTAACCCCTCGATCATCTAACGGTCCAACTGACTCCCTCACAGGCTTTCTGCTTTGGATATATTTTAAAAAGATTTTACTGTGAGTTTTTGCCTCTATGGCCAACTTCTTTTCAAATTCTCTCTTAGCTTGTCTTATCAATGTCTTACATTTAACTTGCCAATGTTTATGCATTTTCCTATTTTCCTCTGTTGGATCCTTCTTCCAATTTTTGAATGAAGATCTTTTGGCTAAAATAGCTTCTTTCACCTCCCCTTTTAACCATGGCGGTAATCGTTTTGCCTTCTTTGCCTTCTGAAGAGAGAACGGTGTTGTGGAGTGCCAAAGGGATCGGTGTTGGGACCGGTTTCTGTTCAACATCTTTGTGAGCGACATTATGGAAGGGATAGAAGGTAAGTTTGTCTATTTGCAGATGATACAAAAATCTGCAACAGAGTGGACACTCTGGAAGGAGTGGAGAGAATGAGGCATGATTTAAGGAAGCTTGAAGAGTGGTCGAAGATATGGCAACTGGGATTTAATGCCAAGAAGTGTAGAGTCATGCATCTGGGATGCGGTAATCCGAAGGAACTGTATGCAATGGGGTGTGAAGCGCTGCTATGCATGGTACAGGAGAGAGACCTTGGGGTGATAGTGTCTAGTGATCTATAGATGGCAAATCAATGTGACAAGATGATAGCTAAAGCTAGAAGAATGATGGGATGCATAGAGAGAGGAATATCTAGTAAGAAAAAGAAAGTGATAATATCCTTATACAGGTCCTTGGTGAGGTCTCACCTGGAGTACTGTGTTCAATTCTGGAGACTGTATCTCAAAAGGGACAGAGACAGGTTGGAGGCAGTCCAGAGAAGGGCGACCAAAATATTGGGAGGTCTCCATCAAATGACTTATGAGGAGAGGTTGAAGGACCTAAATATGTATACTCTGGAGGAGAGGAGGAACAGAAGAGATATGATACAGACCTTCAGATACTTGAAAGGTTTTAATGACGCACAATCAACAACAAACCTTTTCCGCTGGAAAGAATCCAATAGAACTAGGGGTCATGACATGAAACTCTGGGTAGGTACCTTGTTATAGAGTTCATCAAGCTAGGGTGAGAGAACATAGTAGAAATGTCATCTTTGTGAGACTTTCCTCACACCAAATGACGTCAAATCTTCACCGAGGTGTACTGTGCCATTCATACATCTCACTCTACATGAGAAACTGGCCTCTAAACCCTAAACCACCACCACACCTCACCTCAAGTTATTAGATGGCCCTCCTATAGAGATATAAATACTTCACTACTATGAAGGCCTTGTAGATAGTCTCTCTCTTTCTCTCAGATGTGAAAATAGTAATTATCACAGGGCACGATAAGTTTACTGCATCATGCAATACTACTGATGCGAAGCAGTATGTTATCACATGGTGCGGTAATTCTAAAATTTCCCTAAACACGCCCCTTTTTCTTATCGTGGGCGTTATCCAAACATTAATAACGCAGTTTGATGAATCTAGGGTTTAGACTGTAAACTCTTTGGGGAAGGGAAAGGAGCCTGCCCCATTGTGCATGTCTTTTACGCACCTCTGCACTGCACAACCATCAGGATCATGGAAAACAGTAAGTTCAATATATTATCTACCCCCCCCCCTCAATTCCCTCACCCTATAATCACTGGCCAGTTCTGCTGCAGTGAAGGAGCTATCTGACAGCTGTTCCATTATCCGCAAACGAGAGCTCTCGCTAACATCGAACTGACCAGCGTACACCCTATCTTCGCAACTACTTCCTTATTCTTCATACTCATCAATGCACAATCTATTACAAAAAAATCTGCCCTCATTTATGACCTCCTTGCCTCCGATCTTATGACTATTTATGTGTTACCGAAACCTGGTCGAAAGATTATGACATTCCGATCCTCAACCACTGCTACCCACCTGACTTCTCATATTTTCATAAATCAAGACTAAGACGAAGAGGAGGAGGTTTAGTTGTGTTCTTTAAATCCCACCTGAAACTTACTATGCTAGATGTTTCTACTCCTGCTCCCTACAAGATGCTGTGTCTGAAATCCCAATACATTAACCTCTGTCTGACATACAGCCCTCCTAGGCTCCTTGCCAAGAATGCACTCCCCTTATGCGAGGCAATCCTTAATGTTAATCTGAATCCCTCTACAATCATAATTCTCAAGGACTTCAACCTCCACCCACCAACCTCATCTAGTGCATCTCCCACTAATATCTTGTTTGATACACTCCTCTCATGTGGCTGGAAACAAATCTTCTCCTCCCCCACTCACAAAAAAGGCAATTGCCTTGACCCAGTATTTGTTAACCCCTTGGGTTTCCACATAAATGAAATGAATGTAGCCATGGCTGAAATTCCTTAGAGTGACTACTTCCTCGTCCACTATGCACTCAAATCCAAATCCCTCGAATGAATCTCCCACAGAAATAATACCACTGCCATGAAACGAGGTCATGGAGACCCTGTGACACCTGTATCCAACCTCACTCCGAGTCTAGATAATAACTCCTATAACTCACCTGAAGAACTCTTAGAATACTGGAACTCCTCCCTTACATCAACCCTCGACAAACTGGCCCCCTTGAAACCATTCTCAACCAAAAGAACAAACTCTGCACAATGGTATAATACCATGCTCCAAATCCAAAAAGGCAAACTGAGGAAATATGAGAGAAAATGATAAATAGTGTTAAACTGGCATCATATCAAGAGACCATCAACTCTGCTAAGAAATCTTACATCTAAGCAAAGCTTTCAGCTGCACGAAACAACCCCAGAGAATTATATGCCTCCATAAAGAAAGTAATTAACCCCAGCTCAGCCCCCTCTACTCTCCCTCTCACCCTCCTGGGGAAGAACATTACAGAGACATTTGCCTCTCACTTTACCAATAAGACAGCATCTGTCATCAGCACCTTTAACAATTCTTATACTAAAGAATCTGTTGATCTAAGCATCGATGGCCCAACCTGGGAATGCTTTGACAGCATTACAGCACTTGAAACCACTTAGATTATCAATAACCTGAAACCATTGTCTAATCCCCTTAACCCGTGCCATACTTCACGTCTTAAACTGTTCAAACTGGATATTGCTCCACTTATCACTAAATTCATTAACTAATCACTACAACTTGGCGTCATCCCTGACCTTCTAAAACAAGCTTCAGTCCGACCCTTAATCAAAAAAAAAACTTCAGCTGATCCTACCATTATCTCCAATTATAGCCCAATCTCCACTTTATCCTTCATGGCCAAAGGATTAGAAACAGCAGTTCACCACCAACTCTGCAACTTCACTGATGCTAATATCCTCAACCAATAACAGCACCAAATTACTTCTGTTCTCCAGTCGGATACGGTGTGACGGGGCTTTGATCAAGGCTCATTTTTCCTTCTTTGTCTTCTCGACATCTCCGCTGCATTCGATACGGTCAATCACTCTATCCTACTCTCAAGACTGTGCTCCCTTGGTATATAACTGGCTCCGTGCTGGCTTGATTCTCTTCATACCTTAATTACAGGACCCAGCAAGTCCAATTTGATTTTTGTCCTTCCTCCATGATGCCTCTGAACTCTGGAGTGCCCCAAGGTTCTGCCCTATCTGCTGCATTATTTAACCACTACCAAAATCTTTTATGCCACATCTTTAATGACCTTGGAATGCACTATAAAATTTATGCTGCCGATATTCAATTATTTTATCCACTCAAGGAAACATGGGCCCTTACAGAATCTTTCCTTACCCACTGTCTTACAACCATCCAAAAATGGCTCCACAGCAACAAACTAGCTCTCAACATATGTAAAATGAAAATCATTATTTTATCATGCCATCCTGTCGCTGACACTCCCAAACATTTCTCTTTTGAGTCCCATTCCATCTCCATCTCCCAAAGTGTATGAAATCTGGGAGTCACAATTGACCCCTCTCTCTCCAAGTGCAACCACATAAGAACTAATACCAGGAGATCATGTGATGCAGTGAAGGGGGTGAAACGTACTCTCCCTCACTCTGATCCCCACTCCGCTTCCCGGCCTGTTTAGCAGCCCAAAATAGATTTTTTAACGCGGCTCTGCTTCTTCTGAAATCACCCATGCTCACCGGAACCTCGGCACAGCAGCTCCAGCGAGAATGGCGACACGCTTGCACAAAAAGGACAGGGAGACAGAGAAGGGTGAACTCACTGACACATAGCACGAGGAGGAGCCTGTGTCCGTCGAGACACTTCAGACTGCGGCGATGGCAGACCTCAAACTAGCAATACAGGAGGCTCTCAGACCGGAACTCCAATCGATTTCAGCTAAGTTGTCAGAGTTGTCTGCTCTTTTTCAGGGTTTGAATCCAGGGTGTCAGAGTTGGAACAGAGAGTTTCTGACATTCAAGATGGCCACCGGGACTCTGAGGCAGGTATAGCTCAGTTAAAAACCACCCTGGCAAAACAGGCAGATAAAATAGAGGACCTGGAGAACAGGTCAAGGAGATCGAATTTACGGATTGTGGGATTACCGAAGTCGCTACCAGAGGGGGAGTTGGTCACCTTTTTAGAGTCCTGGTTGGCACGTGAACTGGCCTTACCGACAACACATGGCCCACTTAGAATAGAACGCGCACACAGGATGGGGCCTAAACGGGCTGATGCAGCCAAGCACAAGTGGTGATTGAGAAATTCCTTAACTTTGTGCACAAGAACTCCATTTTGCGGGTGCTGCGGTCCAGGAATTCTCTGGCGTACAAGAATCAAAAAATCCTTATTTTTCAAGATTTCTCAGAAAATGTCTCTTTGCAGCGAAGGGCTATGGCTCCATATTGTACCAAGTTGTATGCCCTGGGACTTAAAGCAACGCTGGTTTTCCCAGCCCATTTGCGTATAATGTCATCACAAGGTTCTAAGTGGATAAATATACCTGAAGAAGCACAGCAATTTCTCCAGGAACATGAAAGTTCCTGTTCTGATACCCAGTTATAACTAAACTTTTGACATCTGCCTGAGTAATTGGTTCCCTTTTTTTTTTCTGGGAGAAAGCGGCCTGCCACTGGCCGCAGGGACTGCCCTTTGAGTAAGGGTTGCCCTCTGTGTGCTGGAGCGAGTCAGCAGACTTCACTATATCCTACTGGCTGAGTGGCAGGGGCTGAAATTTTCCTATACCGCCAGATGACGGAAAATGTTAAATAAGCAAATTATAAGGTTAAGCACTCAACTTCAACAAGCTAAATGAGCCCTGACCCGGGAACATTCATGCTCCAATCAGGATCGGTACCTAACAATTCAAAACACAATCAACTCCTTATTACACCAGAGAGCCAAGAAAAGCCTACTTTATTACCAATTCAAATTATTTCAATTCGGTAATAAATCTGAGAGGTTGATGTCTAACTTAATTAGGGCACACCAGGGACCCAGGCATGTTGTGGCTTTATGCACCCAATCAGGTCAAGTGGTCTCTGACACTCCCTCATTTTTTTTTTTCCCCAAATACTTTTTATTGTAATTTTTAAAACAGAAGTTTGCAACCAGAAAAACAAGGCATGACAATTAAAGTTTGCCATTCCAAGACAGTCAGCTATCAGCAACCTAGTATAGGCAGTGTGGCATGGTATATAAACTCGACAGCCAAACAGAGATAGCCATACCCGGACAAAAACTATGCAATTTCAAGGATGCAGACTCTGTTTGAGTAGCAACAGACACCCCATTTGCCCACATTCCACCATACACCCACCCATGGGTATATGCACACTCGCTCACCACAACCACACCCCAGAAAAAACCCTCCCCCCCACAAGAGACCAAGCTAGAGCTCCCCTACAAACACTGCTGTGAGAAAAGATTACACTTCGAGCAACCTTTCCTTATGGGTACAGGAGGTAACATACAATAAATACAGCTTCAAGGACTCTGTGCAAGAAAACAGGTGGTGTGAGAAAGCCATGTGCACAGGAGTTTTAACACCATTGAGTGGTATAACCAGCTGAGAACAAGCTAGTCTGAATATCCAAGGGTAAAAACGTAAAATAAGTACCCCAGCATTGACAATACAGTTTACTGGCTTTATGAGTCCCCACAGAACTGTCCATCCATTCCATCTGCATAGTCAATGCCATTCGCTGATGCCACGCTGCAATATTGGGCTGCGTGGACGGTTCGATCCAAACAGCTAAAACGATCCGACAGGCCAAAAGAATTGCTATGCGCCAGAAACATGTGTTAGCTGACGGAAGAGGCTGTTGGGCGAGAGGGAGAACTCCAAGAAGAAGCGGACTTGCCTTTTTGGCCTGCACACCAGTAATTTTAGTGAATATGTCAAGGATTTCTGTCCAAAAAGCCACCAGCGTCGAACACTCTAAAAGCCAATGTACCAAGGAGCCATCTGTCCTACCGCATTTGATGCATAAAGGGGAAGTGAGACGACCCATCCAAAATCTCTTGACGTAGTCACAAATGATGTGATGAAGAATGCAAAATTGCAATTCCCAGAGGCTGAAATTGGAGATATGAGAATAGATTGCGGTAAAGCAGCTCTGAAGATACTTTTCTGTTAAGGGTTCACTCAAACAAGAAGACCAGCGCTTAGCGAGAGCGTGCAAACAGTGTTGTTTCCGGGAGCTCTTCCTGAGCTTATTCCACCTTGCAATCGAATTTGCGACACAAGATGTGTCAAAAATGAGCGTCACAAATGCAAGTTCCGCTAGGAAGGCTTCAGCCGACCAGTGAAGAGATTGTAGATAATGCCTGGCTTGTAAATACACGAAAAAATGAAGGGGGGAGATTTGAAAAGTCTGGCTGAGAGAATGGAATGACTGCATCACAGAAGAGTCCTTTTCATAAAGATGATAAATAAAAACAATGCCTCTCAGTCCCCACTGCTTGAATGTAGCGTCGTATTCCTGCTCTGGGGGAAAGTCGGCATTACCCACCAAAGGAAGTAGTAAAGATCTCGGGCCACATACCCAGCGTACAGAACACAGCCATCTCCAGGCACGGATGCACGGAGAGAGCAGTACCCTTGGGAAGTCCAGACCTCGTATCATTGTTGGGCGGGCCTGTAAAAGAGAAAGCGGCGACCTTGGGGCAGACATATGATTAATCAAATTTGGTTCACAATAAGAATAAGAGTCGGTGAGCCACTATCCCACAAATTGTATCTGGCAGGCTACATTATATAAACGAAAATCAGGAAGGCCGAGACATCCCATTTCTCGGGAGCTTGCAAGGGTAGTGTATTTTGTCCTTGCTTTCTTCCCTGCCCACAGAAATTTAGAGAAGGAGGCTCAAAGCTTCTGAAGGTCACTAGCAGGGAGCCAGCAGGGTAACATGTGGAGCTTATAGTGTGGGAAATATAAGCTTTGCCAGCAGGCCAATTTGGGGTTTAAACACTAACTTCCCTGACCTTTGCCTGAATAAAAGCATCACTTGTGCTTAAGCCTCTCTGCCTGGGAAAGGATACCTGACTATCATGTATTTCTCTGGCTTGTGCTTAGCCCTGAATTCCTGGGGGAGGGGCTGGGTGTTCCCTAGTCAGAGGCAGGACAAAGTCAGGAGGTATAGATTTCAGCAGCCAATGAAATGATCCGTGCACACCCCCTGAGCCAAAGCCAATAGTGTAGAGACATGTCTGTTGCTATGGGGAAAGTAGCCAATCATGTAATGACACATCATCTGCCTTTGTATGAATGTACAATAAAAGAGAGCACTGGATTGTGCTCAAGTCCTTTTTACCTGCCTGCCATGAAAGCTACCTGAAGTGTCTTCTTTGCCTCCATATTCAACATCTGGTGATCCCGCGCCGTGATGATATACTCCCTGCTCATTCGGCTGGTCATAGCTTTAGGTACGTACCGTTCAACAGATTTGCAATCGTAAGTATTTTTAAAAAGTACTTTTTAGTAATTTTTAAGTATTTTTCAGCAAGTTTGTTCCCCACATTCGTGAGCATGGGAAGTGATTTGACTGTACAGCAGAGGCTACATGCTAGAGAGCTGCAGCAAATCATCAAGAATCATTATTTCATCACCAGAAGAAAAGAAAAAGCTGAAATCAGCCTGGGGGACTTAGAAAAATTAATAAGTGAAATAGCTTGCCGTTGCCCTTGGTATTCAGAAACGGGGACTCTGAATATCCAGGACTGGATTTTAATAGGCAATTGTCTTCATACGGCTCCAAGGTCCCCAATCAGGCAGTTATTGTTATGGCAAAAATGTACAGAGGCCATAGAACACATAGGAAAAAAAAGTTTCAAGACAGCATTTTCAAACCATGTGCTTTTAGAAGCAGGCAGACTCAATCAGAATACCCTTCCCCCATCTTATGCTCAGCCTCCCTCAGAGACAGCAAATTCTTTGTATCAGCTCTCCATACCCACACCCAAGCCCATTCACACCTTCCCCACTTCTTTAGAAAAGCAGTCCTTGAGAACAATTGAGCCACAACCTGGCCTGGGTGGGGTGATTAGCATTGAATTTCAGCAGAAACAGCAGAAAGAAAATCTTACAGAAAAAGAATTATTAGGACTTCAACCTGTGGCTTCCTCTGCGTCCACCTCAGAGAAAAGGCCCCAGGAAACTGAAAACACTGAGGTCAGAAAAACTAGCCTTCCTCCATCTTGCCTGCAACCCCCTTCCCCCACCAACCACTCCCTGTACCCTCATTTGCCATTGCCTGAGACAGTCATTAATTCTGCATCACCAATTTGTCCAGGTAAATTACCATCTCAAACCACTGCTCCCGGTAACAATTTATGTGCCGCGGTCAGCATGGGATTTCACCTAGAACATGGAAATCTCACAAGGGAGGAATTATTGAAAGGGATTCAAGCCTTTCCCATTACAGAAAGAAACAAAGAACTAGGTGTGGCAGCAATAGAGTTGAATGCCATGAGCAGTGGCTATGCCCCCAGGTCTTCAAAGAAATCAGCGTATAAGACCTTGGGCCAGGCAGCTGCACTCCTGCGTTACAAGCAAAGAAAATATCAATATGAAAAAAATGATTTAATTAGACTCCTGCGTTACAAGCAAAGAAAAAATCACTATGAAAAGAATGATTTAATTATACACTTCAATGACCTATTGCAGTCCAGATTAAACAGAGTAATTGAACAAACAGGACAAACTTGGAAAAAATGGTTTCTCTTAGTCTTTGAATTCAGTTACAAAAAATCTGCATACTTTGAGAGTATTTTCCCCCACAAAGTGTATGCAAAGCCTTATGTTAAAACTGTACTGAAATTTGAATAATATACTGTGTGAATTTCATGTGAAATGTTCACTTCTTGCAAAATTAATTTGGCTCACATTTAAAATGACTCCATTTCTCTGAGATTTAAGTTTATAGTTTGAATTGCTAGCATACAGAACTTATATTTTTACTGTGATTCTCCCTTTCAGGACAAAAGTAAATTAAAATGGAATCTGTCTGCAAGAAATCAGCAAGTCCTTGCCAAGCCATTGTTTCTGGTTGATGCAATCTAAATTGTTTAAACAATGCTATCTTTAAGTTCCTATTGACTGAAGGATTAACTCCTTGGGTGCAGTTCTTTTCTTTTGAGAAACACTGCTCCTCCCCCCCCTTTTACTGTCTTTCTGTTAACTCTTGCTTGCCACTCATGGGGGAGGGAGGGAGAACTTTTGAAAAGAAAAAAACTGGACTTAGTCCTGCAGTTTCTCTCTCTAGTTTCTATATGTTATAACTCAGCATTCCTGTACTAGCCCTTCCTCGTCTCACTCTCTTTCTGTTAATCTTTTAATACTTTCAAACTTTAGCGTGCAGCAGACCGAGCAGAGCAAACAGCGTGTTTAATTTCCTATTCTAATAATTATATGAAGAAATTCTATTCTGATATTCCACATTGAAAGTAAGCTCAGAGTATTATTGATTGCACCCTGGAACAATAGTTGCAATCTATAAAGTAATGATGGGGTCTCCACTAGGAGGCGCTATGCTATTCTACAAGTTATATTATATTATTGTTTTAATAATTCTGTTGTATAATAGTTTTTATTTTTCAGGCCTACAGACCTTCTGTATTAAGGACACTTCAGTTTTATTTTCTTTTTCAAAAAATTTATACAGAATTCTGAACCTTAAAATTTTTACTGATAGAGGTTGCTACATCTAAAGCAATCCCTCCCAAGCCTTTTCTTGCAAATCCAAATTGATTTTATTAAATTGAATAATAGAATTGATTTCTTCAAGGTTAAAAAAGTAAGAAGCTCACTTTTATCCTTACCTTAGTAATTTTTTGCTGTATGCCAGTTTTTAATATTTTCCAGATTGACACTGCCATGAAGAGATGTGAAGATGAACACTTTGCAGTTTATTTTAACATTTTTCTAACACCTTTTGACTTTTGATCCTTGATCTAATTTTGTTTTTGATAACTTTTTGATAAGATTTTTAGCTTAAATTATTTATTTTATTTTATTTATTTAACTTTTTTATATACCAACATTCAAGACGGTGGTCCCATCATGCTGGTTCACAAGAAACAGGGGTGTAATTATAATAAACTTTACCATTTAAACAATAGTGCAGAAAAGCAGTTACATATAACATATATATGTGTTACATATAACATATATATATGTTACATATAACATATATGTGTGTTATCTGTTGCCTGTCTTGATGTCAAGAAGACTATGAATGAATATTTGCAGGATGGATGAATATGTGTCAGTTTTGTGTAAATGAATATTTGCAGGATGAATGAATATATGTCAGTCTTGTGTAACATATGTTTAATATAATGTTTAATATACTGGTCATTTGTGATTCAGCTTACTGCAAATGACTTTTCCTTTAAACGATTAATTTACATTTATGCTAATTTACTGAATGAAAATTGATCACTGCATAAAAACTTTCTTGATAATGGGGTTACCCTCTGTTCTGAAAACTGATAATGGCTCTATTTACTGCAGCCATTCCTTTACATGAATTTCGTCAATAATTGAACATTAAATACTTATTTGGCATCCCCTACAACACCACAGGGCAAGCCATTGTGGAGAGAGCCAATCATACCCTTAAGAGCTCTGGACCAAACAAAAAGAAAAAGGAGGGATTGCCCCTGGATTTTCCCCTAAACAGGACTGGCTGAACAAAGTATTGATCATCTAAACATATCAAATTTAAGACCACAGCCATGAGTAATCATTATGGGACTAGGGTTAGTCACCCACAGCCATCAGTTTTGTATAGAATATTTAATGTCTGGTACGGTCCCGTTCCCTTAAAATGGGGAACGAGGATATGTTTCTCTGCTTGCTTCCACAGGTATCAAGCCGTGGAAAGATGGAAAGGTGTCCAGGTCTACAGGACCCGATCACCAACTTCTCCATGAGCCTCCACAGCCCTCAGAAGGACAGAGACCGGACTCCTCGCAAAAAGCAGCACCACATGACCTGGGGACAGATCAAGGCCCTATCCAACCAATCTGCACAACTCTTAGAACAGCAAGGCCTTGAGAAACTCCAGAGAACTTATTAGCCGCCTTTTCTTGCCTGAATGCCAACTCATTAACAATTGTGTTCTGCACCCTCCTCCTTTGCCTTATTTCTCCAGCTATGGCGATTTCAGAACAAGGACTCTGACAGGACAACATGTACATCCTCGATGCACAGAACTTTTCACACCTGTTGAATCGAACAGACTGTTGGATCTGCACACACATGCCAACCCATGCCTGCGGAGAACTACCGATGCATGCTGTACCATTTAACCTTACAGTATGGACTAATTATCCTTTACAGAGAGGTGTTTTCATTAACTCTCCAGTTAATAATACCATACTACACATTGGTAGCTGTATTCAAGAGACTGCCGCTCTTTGTTGGGACTATTGATACAGGGGATGGAAAGGGACTTCAGGTGGGAAATATCCATATTGTAACTGAACTTTTGTATTAATCACTGAACACTTACATAATTATACCACATATATGTATGCAATTGGCAGATTTCAGGATGTGCAGTGGGAGACCCAAGCAGGTGCAGAAAGTATAGAGGGGATGAGGGATTTACCCTTTGTAGTTATGTAGCCCAAATGATAACCAATGACATGTCCACTAATCTGTTAGGAAACATATGGATGTTATGTGGGCGTAGAGCATATATGCACATTCCCCCCAGATGGAGAGGCAGATGCACTCTAGGCTACATCCTCCCCTCATACTATGCAGTCAAAAATTTACCCAAAGCAAGGCTCCGTAACAAAAGGGAGGCGATAAATAATCCCATAGAAAAGTATACAGTAACTCAGATAGCTAGAAGTCTGTTTCCCCCAATGGGGACAGCTATGAATTACAGAGACTTACACATCCTAGCTAACTGGACTACTGCCCTATTTAAGACAGTCCATGCATTAAAACTACTTACAACAAAAGTCTCTCAGATTAGAGAAGTAGCATTACAGAACAGCTATACCTTAGAAACCATTTTAGCCTTAAAGGGTGGTGTTTGTGCATTAATTGGATCTCATTGCTGTGTGTACATATCAGACTATAAAGCAAACCTCACACATACCATAGAGCAGATAGAAACCATGGTTGCTGATGCACCACTTTCAGACAGAATACCAACTTCTCCATGGGACTGGCTATGGTCCTGGCTCCCTGATATTTCTGGTCTCAAAAGGGTGATTTCTATTATAATGACCATAATTGTCTTAATTATCTGCCTGTGATGCTGTATTCAGTGCATACCCAACCTCATATCCATACTGAAACCTTGCTCTCAGCCCAGATATAAAGATGTCTTGTATGCTACTTAATAGGGAATCTTGAGCCCTGCAGCGTTGGCACACCACGCTGCACCAGCTCTGGGTGATATGGAGATTCAGGAGCTCATCGGCAGCTGGCACACAATGCCGAATCAGCTTTCTTCCCTCCATAATCCCCCTTTTTCCTATTTCCAGCCCATACCAAGACATAACAGATTTCAGTAAGGGTCTAAAGCTTTATTGAGCTGCCTAAACAAAAACAGAAAGGGTGAGATGTGGGAAATATAAGCTTTGCCAGCAGGCCAATTTGGGGTTTTAAACACTAACTTCCCCTGACCTTTGCCTGAATAAAAGCATCACTTGTGCTTAAGCCTCTCTGCCTGGGAAAGGATACCTGCTATCATGTATTTCTCTGGCTTGTGCTTAGCCCTGAATTCCTGGGGGAGGGGCTGGGTGTTCCCTAGTCAGAGGCAGGACAAAGTCAGGAAGTATAGATTTCAGCAGCCAATGAAATGATCCGTGCACACCCCCTGAGCCAAAGCCAATAGTGTAGAGACATGTCTGTTGCTATGGGGAAAGTAGCCAATCATGTAATGACACATCATCTGCCTTTGTATGAATGTACAATAAAAGAGAGCGCTGGATTGTGCTCAAGTCCTTTTTACCTGCCTGCCATGAAAGCTGCCTGAAGTGTCTTCTTTGCCTCCATATTCAACATTATAGAGCAATTTAGGAACCACCATCATTTTCAGGAGAGCACAGCGGCCAGAAAGGGACAAGGGAGGGAGGAGTTGCCATGCTGCCAGTTGCGATTGAATAGCCACCACCGTCTCCCACACGTTCAGAGCATACAAGTACCTCAGTTCTCTAGGTATCCCAAGTATTTAAGTTTATCTGGGGCCCAAGAAAAAGGAAAGCCACCCACACATGTTTGCTGGAGTTGGGGATCCAATGCCAACGCCTCAGACTTTGAAAAATGTATTTGCAATCCCACAATAGCCCTAAATTGAGAGAAAAGATGCATTATAACTGGAATATTGCTGCGAGGACGCTGCACAAATAACATGATATCATCCGCAAACAGAGCCACTTTCAAAGGATGACTCCCCACGCTGAGGCCCCAAAAATCCTTTTCTCGGCGGAGGCGGGTCTCCAGGGGCTCGATCGCCAGCACGAACAAGAGTGGGGAGAGGGGGCAACCCAGTCGCACTCCACAATGAAGAGAAAATGGATCAGAAAGTGCACCATTTATGAGAATGCGCACACTGGGGTTATCATACAAAATTTCCAGCCATGTCACAAAAGCCCCAGAAAAACCATATTGTTGCAGAAACCAAAAAAGGTACTCCCAAGAAAGGGAATCAAACACCTTTTCCGCATCTAGGCTCAAAATCATGTCATCCGCTGAAGGTAGATAGCTAAGGGCTGCGATAAGATGATGGACGTTCTTTACCTCTTGTCTGCCTTTAACAAACCCTGTCTGATCTAAGTTGATCATATGAGGAAGTATGCTATTCAGGCGAGCCGCAAGAACTGCTGCCAAAATTTTTTTGTCGACATTAATGAGCGATATGGGGCTGTAAGAGTCAACATCTAGGGGGTCTTTACCTGGTTTGGGGGTAGCACTACAATAGTCGACTGATTCATTAAGAGCGAAAGCACTTTGGTAGACAGTAGACTTAAAAAACAAGGACAGTGAAGGGAGCAGGGGAAATGTTAGTAACTTATAAAATTCAGACCCCAGGCCATCAGGTCCCGCCGCATTTCCCAATGTCAACCCCTGTATAATAGAGTAAATTTCCCCATCCCGAATAGGGGTGTTTAAGAGCGTGACTTGGTCAAGGGTTAATGTGGGCCAAGGCACATCCTGAAAAAATGAGGTAGAAATCTCGACATCTCTGGTACGAGCTCTGTAGAGGGCAGTATAATACTCTAAAAAAAATGTGCAGAGATATCGGGCTGGGTAGTCTTGCACTGGCCCGCCCCATCCCTAATCCCCACTATGACCAACCTTTGATTGCGGACCCGCACTAGATTAGCTAATAGGCGGCTTGGTCGGTTACCATGTTTGAAAAGTTGGTATTTATAATAGCGCAAAGACTTTGAGGCCCTTTGATGCAATAGATTCAGGGCTTCCCGAGTGTGGTCCACCTGACCCCGATCAGCGTCAGTCATATGCTGCATGTGCTGTAACTGCAGTGATTTTAGGAGCCCAGTAAGGCGGACAATCTCGACATTAATGTTAACTTTTGCGACATAGGCTATGATATGGCCACACATTACCGCTTTTCCAGCTTCCCATACGTTGCCGCAGTGACTTCAGGTGTGACATTCAAGGCTCCCAGCATTTATTTAAATACGTATGAAAGGCCTTATCAAAAAAGATCAGCCGCATGCACCACGAAAAAAGGAGTGTGTGGGGAGCCACGTACCTCCAGAGACCCAGAGACTGGGGCATGATCAGAGATAGACATCACTCCAATAGTAGCGGATGTCATTCGTGCAAAAAAGGTGCAGGAAAGCAGCCTATAGTCCAACCTGAAGTATGAATGATGCGGGTGAGTAAAAAGTAAAATCCTGTTCCCCAGGATGCAGCACCCTCCAGGCGTCTATCAAATTTAACTCCTGAGCAACAAAATTTACCCCATGTATTGATCTTTTAAGTCTATCAACTTAGCAGGTTTACAGTCCTGTTCCTTGTCCATAACTGTATTGAAATCACCCCCTACCACCAACTGATACCCCTGTGGTCCCTCAGCAATCCAACTAGATGTGTGAAAAAGCTAAGTGAATATACATTAGTGGCATAAACATTACAGAATACTAATTTCTGTTGGTAGAGCGTCCCCGCAGCAATAATATAACGACCTTCTGGATCTTGCCAGGAACGTTCTAACTGAAACGGTAATTGTTTGTGAAACAGAATTGCCACCACCCCCCCCCCCCCCCCGTTTCCGGGATGAGAAAAAGGAATAAAAGCATTGGCCTACCCATTCCCGTTTCAGCTTCGCATGCTCAGAGCTCGACAGATGTGTTTCCTGTAAGAACACCACCTGAGATTTCAACCTGCGGAACATGGCTAGCGACTTCTTCCATTTAATGGGAGAATGAATGCCATCCACGTTTAACAACGTGACTTTAACCACCACCATCCCAAACAGTGGTTGCAAAAGGCAATGGGGCCCAAATTGGGCTCCAAAAACAATCTAAAAAGAGCAGCATGGGGCCTCCCTGCCTAAACCCCAAAACCTGTGTGGTGCCAAACCAGTCATAGTAAATACAGTCCTCAAGATAATACCCACTTGGTCTCTTGCCCCTACCCCATCAAAAAACCCCACCCCCCAACAAATCACATTCATATTCATCACCCAACACACACTCATGCATCCAACACACATCTCGCATTATCAATACCGTCAACCCACTCCAACTCCAAGGGGTACAGGGTCTCCCCACACACGAACTCAAAACAACAGGCATGCAGGGGATATACCCTCCCCTAGGCTCCCCTCCACTCAACCCGCCACTCACCACCTCCAGTGGTGAGATAAGCCTGAGGCAGAGATTTAGCAATTCAACAGACAGGATCTAGAATCCACAGAACATCAGCATAATACAGTGAGAGAACCCAAAAACCCCCAAAAAATGCAAGTTATCAGAAATCTTGAACTGTGAATGTCCAGCCATACCAAACCAGTTAACAAAGTGAAAAGGCCTAAACAGCTGCCCTGCCTTCACGCTCAATTTTAGTAGAAAAGCCATCGTGTTAGTCTTTCCAGAGATCATGGAAATAAGCAGTCAAAACTGTTGGCATGGGCACTCAGGACATACTGTCTGAGGGCAGGGTGGCCAGAAAAGCTGCTGCCTCTTCTTTTTTAGTGAAAAAGAGCACTTTGTTTTCGTAATGCACCCTCAGTTTAGCTGGGTACAGTAGCGCAAAACGGATCCCACGTTTATGAAGCTCGGAGCATGCCAGTGACAGTTCCTTCCACTGTGCAGCTGTGCCAGCCGAAAAATCATTAAATATAGGAATATGATTTCCTTCATATTCCACTGTGTCTTGCTGATGGAACAAATGCAGTAGCTGAATTTTATGGGACCAACTGAGAATATGGGCCATCACAGGCCGCGGCCTGCTGGAGCCATCCCGAGGCAGGCCCACTCTGTGGATACACTCACAGTGGACCCGATCAGAAGCCATGGTGAAACCTAGATGCTCAGGGAACCAGCATTCAAACTGATAAAGATCTTCTTTAAGAGATTCTGGCAGTACAATAATTTTAATGTTGTTCCGACAGCTCCTGTTTTCCTGTTCCTCCATCCGCTCCAGCAACATTTTTTGAGCTGCCTGCAGAGCACTGACTGACTGCTCATAAGAACATAAGAAATTGCCATGCTGAGTCAGACCAAGGGTCCATCAAGCCCAGCATCCTGTTTCCAACAGAGGCCAAACCAGGCCACAAGAACATGGCAATTATCCAAACACTAAGAAGATCCTATGCTACTGATGCAATTAATAGCAGTGGCTATTCCCTAAGTAAACTTGATTAATAGCCGTTAATGGACATCTCCTCCAAGAACTTATCCAAACCTTTTTTGAACCCAGCTACACTAACTGCACTAATCACATCCTCTGGCAACAAATTCCAGAGCTTTATTGTGCGTTGAGTGAAAAAGAATTTTCTCCAATGAGTGCCAATGGAATGCCCCCTAGTCCTTCTATTATTCGAAAGTGTAAATAACCGAGTCACATCTACTCATTCAAGACCTCTCGTGATCTTAAAGACCTCTATCATATCCCCCTTCAGCCGTCTCTTCTCCAAGCTGAACAGCCCTAACCTCTTCAGCCTTTCCTCATAGGGAAGCTGTTCCATCCCCTTTATCATTTTGGTTGCCCTTCTCTGTACCTTCTCCATCGCAACCATATCTTTTTTGAGATGTGGCGACCAGAATTGTACACAGTATTCAAGGTGTGGCTCACCATGGAGCGATATAGAGGCATTATGACATTTTCCGTTTTATTAACCATTCCCTTCCTAATAATTCCTAACATTCTGTTTGCTTTTTTGACTGCTGCAGCACACTGAGCCGATGATTTTAAAGTATTATCTACTATGATGCCTAGATCTTTTTCCTGGGTGGTAGCTTCTAATATGGAACCTAACATCGTGTAACTACAGCAAGGGTTATTTTTCCCTATATGCAACACCTTGCACTTGTCCACATTAAATTTCATCTGCCATTTGGATGCCCAATCTTCCAGTCTTGCAAGGTCCTCCTGTAATGTATCACAGTCTGCTTGTGATTTACTACTCTGAATAATTTTGTATCATCCGCAAATTTGATAACCTCACTCGTCATATTCCTTTCCAGATCATTTACATATATATATTGAAAAGCACCAGTCCAAGTACAGATCCCTGAGGCACTCCACTGTTTACCCTTTTCAGTACTGACAAGCCTGTGCACCTGAGCTTAGAGGTGCTGCTCCACTGAATCCAGTCGCTTAATTTGCTGCTCCAGCGAGGCCTTGATATCGTCCATTAAGGTCTGTATTTTAATTAAACGCTCGTCTAATGCAGCTGAAATACTACTGGTGATTTGCTGCAACACTTCGTTGGAAATTGCTGCCAGCATTTTCTGCGGCTCTGGCGCAGCTGCCATTTTCCCACATTGCTTTGACGATCCCGCATGGCCTGGGCATCCCTCTGCCGCATCCCCAGCCCGCGGGTCTAATTTAAAGGTGATCCGAGCCCAGGAGCATTCCCCTTCCTGACTAACCCAATTTCATATGAAATCGCGGCAGCAGTGCGCTCCGGCGGGTGAGTAAGTGGAGGATGGCCGTGGAGCTTCTTCCCCGGACTGCTCACCTGGCTATGTCATTGCCGGAAGTCCCTCTCAATTTTCGGGAATATTAGTACTCCCTTTATAAGTCAGAACCTGGGGACCAAGAGGCCAAGACCTGGTTTCAATCTCAATTGGATTTACCAAGTATCACCTATGAACAACAAAACTGGTTAAATCAACATATAACACAAGATGATGGAAATACTCCATGCTAAATGGCTTAAGGCACTGGGACCCGATGGGTATACGGTGGAATTTTATCGCACTCTAAGCAAGTCAATAATACCTCTCTTGACGAATACTTTCAATGCGTTAATTACCCGGGGAACGTATCCGTCCTACACTAACAATGCAATCATTACGCTCATACCAAAGTCGGGCAAGGATCATCTGCAAGCCACTTCATACTGTCCCATATCCCTGCTTAATCAAGATAAAAAAATATTAGCTAAGGTGTTGGCGGAATGGCTGGCGATCTTACTCCCCAAATTGATAGCCCCAGGTCAGGTAGGGTTCGTCCGAAAATGGTATGCCCTAACAAACATTAGAAAGGCATTAGCAGTCATGGCCCTCTGTGACCAGGTAAAGGAACCATATTTAGTGGTTAGCTTTGATGCTGAAAAAGCATTTGATAAAGTGGAATGGGACTACTTGTTTCATACCCTTCGCTCTATGGGATTTGCGGGGTTCTTTTATGATACGATTCGCTTGCTGTACACTGACCCCACTGCCGTTATAACAGTAAATAGTTCCCAGTTGGCGGCATTTGAAGTGCGACGCAGCATGAGACAGGGGTGCCCCCTGTCTCCACTGCTTTTTTTGTTACAACTTGAACCTTTACTACAAGCTATACAACTATCCTGAGCAATTCGGGGAGTTCGTTTACAAACTGAAACGTTTAAGTATGCTGCATTCGCTGACAACATCTTAGTCTTCTTAACTCATCCTGCATCGTTGTTATCTACCTTACTACACCTTTTCCTGGAGTTTGGGTCATTCTCAGGATTCAAACTTAACGTAGACAAATCAGAAACCCTAGCATTCCCATCCACTCTCCAGGCTGGCTGGGTAGGACAGTTCCCACTGACATGGGCCAATGGGACTATCTAGTATCTGGGGATATACATTTCCACCCAACTTACACAATTATACACTTTAAACATTATTAGATTATTAACACATTCGCAGGATTTATTCCAAGGTTGGTACATGCTCCCAATTTCTTTGGGGGGGCAGAATTAATTTGTACAAAATAGTCATTCTGCCCAAGTGGTTATATATCCTTCAAAATCTACCTTTAATGCTTAAACGCAAAGACCTAGCCAGTTTGGAAAAGGAGATGCGTAAATTTTTCTGGCGAGGGAAGAGAGCACGGATCCCAGTTCCCCGCTTGCAAGAACCCTGGGGGAAGGGTGTGCTGGGGGTCCCAGATCTGGGAATATATAATTTGGCTTGCAACCTTAGGTTGATTCGTGACTGGATATTGGGGGAATCTGCTTATGTAAATATCTCGACAGAACGTACACTAATAAGTCCCCTGGATCCTCCATTTGCATTGCAAGCTCCACAGGAGAAAGTTATGCTCCCATCCTCACTACAGATTTTAACATCCCCCATTAGACGTGCCTGGAAGGCGCTTACAAAATAGCTGGCATTACCTTCAGTTTGTGCATATTTACTCCCGATCATGGGAAATCCAGACTTTTTGCCGGGGTCACAGACAGCAGGTTTACGGTCTTGGGTCCGTAAGGGCATTGCCCACCTGGGTAACATATTGACAGGAGAGGGGTCCGTATTGCCTCTGCAGGAACTATGGTTTAAAGGGGGTCCCCGTATTCCCATACTTGCAAATTAAGCATTATGTTAATTCCCTCTCTGCGCTCTCATTGCAACTGGTAGTTTTCCATACACTAGAGGCCATTTTGCAAGTGTTCAAGGCACAATCGCCCTCTATGTCATACTATTATAAGATTGTTCGGGACCGAACCTGTCCACTACTTATGGAGAGGTGGAATGCAGAGGGATTGTTTAGGATCAAGGAAGCAATGCTCCGCTCTTGTTTTAAAAAAATTTCTAGGGAGACCCCCAATATGTACTACCATGAAATGCAATATAGATTCCTGTGGAGGATGTATATCTGAACCAAGGTGGCTTATCAGTCGCACATCACACCCTCGGCAACCTGTGGGAAGTGTAACCGTGTTGAGGGAATGCTTTCACATCTGTTTTGGGGTTGTCCCCTAATCAGACAATATTGGGGCAAACTTATTCGTTACTTAGTGGATTTATTGGATACAGTGATCACTCCATCACCTCAAGTGGTGCTGTTTGACTGGCTTCCTCCTCAGCTCATCAGAGGTCGGGGGTCCCCGTTTGTTCTTTAGCAAAGCCAGCTATGTGGGTAAGAAACTAATACTACTTCACTGGAAAGCACCAACACCGCCCTCATTTTGGGAGTGGCGCAACCAACTTCATCGAATGCTACAAATGGAATGCATGCTCTCTCGGACTTCACCGCGCCTTAGTAGTAACTTCTTGCAAACCTGGAACTTGTATATTCAATCCTTGCCACACCGTTCCATGAGTCTGATTTTGAACCATTGAACCACCAGTTCTGGACTGATCAACAGTGGTCTTGGGTCATAGTGTGCCGCTTGTGTATCTCAGTCTTTTTATGTGTAAAGAAGGGTGGGGGATGTTTTTGGGGGCGGGGAATTAAAAAAAGGGGGGGTAATAATTCAGTTATTGTATTAAAAATCTTTTCCATGCTTAGTCCATATTGGTCAGCGGATGCCTACAAGAGTCATGGTGCATCTGCGGTGCCTATTGTTGTCTACCTACTTTTGCAAGCAATAAAAATTGTTTAAACTAAGAACTATTACCAACTCCTCCTTCTACAAACTACGCTTGCTTCATCATCGTAAGCCCCTTGTTGAACATTCTGACTTGAGGTCGGTCCTTCAATCTCTACTATTCTCTGGGACAGACTAGTGTAACTCCCTTCTGACAGGTCTACCTTCTTATGCAACCCACCCTCTACAGATCATACAAAACTCGGCAGCAAGTCTCCTTACCAGCACTCCCATGCGCAATCACATCTCTCCTGTACTCAAAGCTCTACAGTGGCTCCCTATCTCTTACTGAGTACAATATAAACTTGCCATGATCATACACTCCTGAGGCCACAATTTACACTCCCCATGGTTCTCCTCAACAATAAAAAGCCATGCCCCCTTCTGACCACTCAGATCATCTAACCTAATGCTACTAGATGCCTCACCCCCAAAGCTCACCCACCTTGAAGTAACTAGAGAACAAACATTCTTCTCTACAGGACCACTCCTATGGAACAGCCTACCTAAGGAAGTAAGATGTCTCCAAGAAAGAACTTTCTTTAAAAAAAAGCCCTAAAAACTTTCTTCTTCAAGAAAGCATGCCCAAAGCTAAATGATAATGGAATGCTCCCAACATGTCCCTCTTCGGATGGTTCTACATAGCAGACTACTGCCCTCACCTCTGGCCCCTGTCTCAAAAATGTACTCCCTAGGTGCTTATTTGTTTCTCCCCCTTCCTTAAAGAATTATATTGTTCCCCTTTTTAATAAGAATGATACTTTGTCATGTTCTCTCCATTTGACTGTGTATGTTCATATTATACCCCACTCTGAACATAGGAATGGCAGGTAATAAATGGTTTTAAATAAATAAATAAATCAATCAATCAATCTGAATACTAATATTATCTGCTGCCTTGAGCATTATTTTGAAAGGCAGGCTAATAATACAAAATATATTATTGTTATCACTACCTCCATGTAGTTTTACATATCATACAATAAAATGAGCAGTATTTTATTAATGGCTCAAAATACATTCTGGGAACCAACGATGAAGAACTCCACACTAACAAAATAAAATAGTACACAAACAAACATACATGGGTGTGGAAGAACAAGAGCATGCACTTCCACAAGCAGTGACAATTCCTATGCGAGGAAGACCTCAAGAGAGAGACTCGTGCCTCTGAAGAATTTTTATTGTAGCATCAATTGTTCACTTTACAAATTTTTGACCAGCCTCCAAGGATATGAGTATGTCAAAAAGTACAATAATAATAGCAGGAAAAAATAATCAATGAATATTCAGTAGAAATGTAAATTCATATTTATGGTTAAATCATTTTTATTGACTTTCAAATAAAGCACATAGCACTGAACACTGATATAATCTGTACAGCATCTAGCTCAAACAACAATTCAAGGCAAATATCCCTCCCCCCCCCTCCCTCCTGAGAGGGCCTGTATTCTTACTCTAAATTCATATTTAAAGCAGCCTTTGAATACAGAATTACCTTACCAACCAAGGATATCAATCTTTAATTCAGTTTACCATCCTTAACTATATTTCACTCAAATTTAGTTTCTGTTTACCTAACCTCAAGATCATTGCAAAAGCCAAAGGACAGCTGAGATATACTTAAAAATCTGCATCCTGCTTGCTGGAAGCCTGGAGTGAAGCATTTCTCTTCTCCATCTACTAGCTTAGTGTTACAATTCTCGGTCGCAAGGTACCTGCCCTTACCTCCCAGCGCCAGGCCTGGGCCACAGCCCTCCTCACCTCGGCCGCAGCAGGCAGCTGCCGCCACGGTCCTGCCACTTCCCAACTGCCCAGCTCAACCTGGGACAGTCCTTCTCTCTCCCTTCTGCAGCGGGGGAATGTCGCTGCACCGACCACTTCTCCATCCTCACTGGCTGCCTCCCAGCCGCGGCGAGGGAACGCTGCCGTGCCACCCACACCGCTGCAGCCTTCCTCCTTGGCCCCTGCTCCTAGGCGCATGTGCGCGCCATCGTCAGGGATTTAAAGGGGCCATGGTGGGAAAAGCTCCAGTGGCCCCTAGTGATGAAGTTGGCGGCCCTGAGTATATAAGGCAAGCTCTGATAGTCAGAGCTTGCTTTGGCAACAGGTCTCCTCGCTCTTGTCTGCTTGAGTTCTAGATTTGGTGTTTCTATTCCTGCGTTCCTGTTCCTGTATCCGTCTCCTGTTCCTGCTCCGGATTCCCAGTTCCTGTCCCTGCGCTCCAGTTCCTGCTCTGTTGTCCTTCTTCCCTCGGACAGACCTTGCCTCTTGACCCGGACTGCTTCCTGACCACGTATTCTGCCACCTGCCTCTGACCTCTGGACCGGACCTGCCACATCTTCGGCTCCTGTCTCGGGCCCTCAGTTCCTGGTTGCCTCCGCCCTGTCTGGCCATGTTCCCAGAATCATCCACACAGAGGCCCACCTAAGACCAGCCGGCCCCAGCATCCAAGGGTTCAATCCGCGGGGAATGTGGGCTGGTAGTGGTGAAGCTCCAGCTGGCCTCTGCGTCCGGTGTGGCCTCGCCACTCGACGATAGGGACCTGTGGGGGTTTCCCCCCACAGGTGCTGCCAATACCACCTCAGGCCAAGGGTCCATGCTCGCAATAGGTTGCCAAGGCCATGGACCTGGCTGAGGCATCTGCTTTACAGGCCATTCCGGGCCTTGCACTCAAGGATCCAGCAGCAGCTGTACCTCAAGGCTTTGGCGGCTTCCATTGAGCAGCTCAATGCCAGTCTAGACTCTGGTCCAGTTCCAGTTGTACCAGCTTCGGCTCCCAGCTCTCCAGCACAGCCTTCACCTCCGAGGCCACCCCTTTCACTCCAGGCACCACCTTGTTTGATGGTGACCCTAAGCTATGCAGAGGGTTTATTAATCAGTGCTATATGCACTTCACGCTTCAGGCCAGTGCCTTCCCGGATGCAAGGACCAAGATTATTTATTTATTTAAAACTTTTATATTCCTTGGTGGTGTCAACACCACCACCAAGGAATGCTTTTTCAAACTGCAAGTCCTAAAAAAACTGAAACCCCTTCTACATTTTCACGACTTCCGCCTGGTACTACAATCTATACTCTTCTCAAAAATCGACTGCTGCAGCTCTCTGCTCCTCAGCCTTCCTGCAAATACTATCAAACCTCTACAGATGTTGCAGAATTCAGCCGCCAGGATTCTGACGAACACAAAAAAAAGAGATCACATCTCCCCCCATCTTTTATAACCTCCATTGGCTTCCGATCAAATACAGAATTCTCTATAAAGTCCTTACTATAATTCACAAAGCCTTACACAACCTCTCTCCTATCGAGCTTACCATCCAGCCACGTCTTCATAACTCCATTAGACCAATTAGAGGAGCCTATCAAGGCATTTTATTCGTTCCCCCAGCAAAAACCTCCTTTAGGAAAAGAGCTCTTTCCATAGCAGGCCCTTCACAATGGAATGCACTCCCTCCTGACCTCCGATAAGATCCATGTCCTCTATCATTTAAGAAAAAACTCAAAACATAGCTCTTCAAACTTGCATTCCCAGAATAAGGACTTCTGCTCATTTTCCCAGAATTGATGACTTCCGCTCATACCTTGACCATTTTGACCAACGCACTGCACCAGGTCTTTATAGTTGTCCCTCATTTTCGGGGTCCTTTGATCCAATCTAATGCTCGAACTTTTATCTCCTATAGATCATGATGCACCCCTGTAGCTAGACTCCATATCCTGACTAATTCCACCTTAAAATGCATACCTTGTTATCTAAAATCTTGTTAATCAGATTCATTAAGTATTTATCCTAATTAGAAACTTGTTAATTTCAGATTTATTAAGTACTTATCATTTCCCGTTCGAAAGTATTTATTTATATATTAGCTATGTTGAATATTGCCTTTTGTTATTGTTTGCACCGGGCAAGTTCTTAGCCTTGGTTTGGTTTGGCACCAGGCAAGTTCTTAGCCTTGGTTTCTTAAGCAGTTTCTTGTCTCTCACATTGTTCCATGTAACGCTCTTATGCAAAGTTTTGGTCTCTGTAAACCGGTGTGATTTGTAGTTTTGTACAGGAATATCAGTATATAAAAGTCAAAAATAAATAAATAAATAAATATACCGACATTAGTGTGCAACATCATACCGGTTTACATTGGAACTGACAGGTAGAAAATACAAAGAACAGGGGTAGGGGGAAGGGGGAAGGGGGAAGGGAAATAATAAAATTTCAAATAGAAACTAGAAAGAGCAGTAGGATGTAAAGCAAAAAACAATCAACTTCTTATGCTATAAGAAGGGTAGGGGGTAGGGCTCTGTCCTGGGCCTCCCCACTCTAGGAGTGCTCAGACGCCTTCTTTTTGGCCCTGCCTCATTTCATCGCTGAATTCCGGAGGACCTTTGACGACCCAGGGAGGGCCGTGAACGCCAGCTACAACCTCCTGCAGCTCCGTCAGGGCGGGATCCCTCTCAATGACTACGTCATCGAGTTCCATTTGCTGCCCTCTGAGCTGGGTTGGCAGGAGGACTGTCTCCGTCCCATCTTCTTGGACAGTCTGTCCACTCAACTGAAGGACGAACTCGCAGCCCGTGAGCTACCCGACTCCCTGGAGGGATTGATCGACCTGGCCGGTTGTATTAATCGACAGGCCCAAGAACGCAGCTGGGAGCTGCGGCCTTCTTGTCGTCCTCCTTCTGAACCTGCTCATTCAACCTCCACCGGAGGGAGGTCCCGCCGAGTGAGCCCTCAAGGCTCCAAGGAACCCATGCAGTTGGGATGAGACAAGTTATCCCCTGAAGAACGCCTTCGTAGAAGACAGTCTGGACTCTGCCTGTATTGCGGAGCCGTGGGGCATCGTCTATCCAAATGCCTGGTCCGTCCGGGAAACTCCCCAGCCTAGGGCCAGTAGGGGCCCTGACCCTAGGCACAGCCAATCCGGCCCTTCAACTCTCCCTTTCAGCTAAACTCTCTTGCGGCTCCTGCTTCTGCCCAACTTTAACCCTGGTTGATTCAGAGGCTGGCAGGAACATCCTATGGGAAAGCCTGGTGCACCACCTGTGAATCCTCATTAAGCCTCTCGAGGGTCCCTTGACCATCACCTCCATTCATGGGGATCCCCTGCCAGAGAGAATCTCCCAGGTCTTCGCACCTATTCAGCTGCAGGTCAGAGCTCTCCATCATGAGGAAATCGAGTTCTACATATTGGAGAAGTCCATCCACCTGGTGTCCAGGGCCTTCCGTGGCTCCAACGCCACTCCCCACAGTTCAACTGGGCCACCCTGCAGCTTACTTGAGTGGGGCCCTCTCTGCCGGGGTTCCTGCCTGAAACCCATCAAACCTGTGGAGGTTCCCCTGCCTCTTTCGCTTTCCACAACGATTCCTGGAGTCCCAGCTCCTTATACCAACTACTCTGATGTCATTACTAAACAGATGGCCAACATCCTGCCACTTCTCCGGAGGTTCGACTGTGCCACCGAGCTTCTACCCGGGATCTCACCCCCTTGGGGTCGGGTCTACACACTCTCGATGCCCGAGACCAAGGCGATCTCTGAGTACATTAAGGAAAATCTGGCCAAGGGCTTTATCCAGCCCTCTTCCTTGCCTGAGGGGGCAGGATTCTTTTTCATAACCAAGAAAGATGGATCCTTACACCCCCGTATTGACTACAGGGGCCTCAACACCATCACCCACAAGGATAAATACCCGCTACCCCTAATCAACGAGCTCTTTGACCGCTTGCATGACGCCACCAGCTTCTCCAAGCTCGATTTGAGAGGTGCCAACAACTTGGTCCAGATTTGCCCTTCAGACGTCTGGAAGACCACTTTCAATACAAGAGACAAGCATTAGGAGTACCTCGTGATGCCCTTCAGCCTTTGCCATGTCCCGGCGGTCTTCCAGTGAATGATGAACGAGCTATTCTGGGATCTCCTCTATACCAAAGTGCTCGTTTATCTAGATGATATCCTGATCTATTCCCAGGACCTTCGGACGCACCGTCAGGATGTGCACCAATTCCTTCAGCACCTCCATTATCACTTGTATGCCACACTAGGCAAGTGTGTATTCGAGAAGCCGAGCCTACTCTTCCTCGGCTACATTGTTTCCAAGAACGGCTTCACTGTGGACCCCAGCAAGCTCCAGTCGATCCGGAACTGGCCTCAACTGTCCAGCCTATGCACGCTCCAGCACTTCCTGGGGTTTGCCAGTTATTATTGCCAGTTCATCGCCAACTACTCCGACATCGAGGCACTCCTCACGGCCCTGACCTGGAAAGGCACGGATCTGAAGAATTGGACGCCCGAAGCTATCTCAGCCTTTAAGACCCTCAAGGAGGTCTTTCTGAAAAAGCCATGCCTGCAACACCCGGATCCCAATCGGAAGTTCATCGACGAGGTAGACGCCTCCTCAGTGGGAGTTGGTGCCTTCCTCAGCCAATGCTCCCCCAAGGGCAAGCTTCATCCATGCTCTTTCTACTCCCACAAGTTCTCGCCCATGGCCAGTCACTATGGAGTCAACAATCGCAAGTTGCTCACCATCGAGTTGGCCCTGGGGGAGTGGCGTCACTGGCTCGCGGGTGCCCAACACCAGTTTGTTATTTACACTGACCATAAAAACCTTGAGCATCTGAAACAAGCCCAGTGTCTCAACGCCAGGCAGACCCGCTGGTCACTCTTCTTCTCCCGATTCGACTTTGATCTCAAGTATCACCTGGGAGAGAAGAACGTGCAGGCGGACGCGGTCGCACTCATTTGAACCCGAAGATGTGCCTGATATACCACAGCACATCATCGACCCTGCACGCCTTCAGCTGTTTTCCTCCACTCCGGTGCCCGTCACGAAGACAATAGTTCCCAACAGGCTCCACGAAAAGGTCTTCCCATAGCAACCTAAAACTTAACTAGGAACTGATCAAAATTGAGATGAAGGCAGTAGTCCAGCAGCAAGAGGGGGGCTTCCCAGTCTTTTGCATCGAGTGTCACATGTATGATTTTTTACCCAGCGGTGAGAAGTTGTACATGTGCATGCGATGCAAAGAGCTCCTGGCTCTCAGAGAATGAGTCCGATCTCTGGAGGCTAGAGTGGCAGACCTGGAGGAGCTGAGGCAGACAGAGAAATATATAGATGAGACCTTCAGGGACATAGTAGTCAAGTCCCAACTTCAGACTGGCAGCCCTGGTGCTGCCTTGGAGGAAGTAGGTCTCATGATGGGAGAGCACCAACCAGGTACAGCAGGAAAGGATCTTGTAGCAAGGACCTGCTCTCCAGGTGATGCACTGTCCTTTCGCACTGAGGATATCTCCCCAAGGCCTACTGCCCAGGAGGGAAGGGTTAGGTCGGCCATCATAGTTAAGGTCCGCCACCTTCTCACCAGGTAGGCATGTTACCAGGCGATCCTCACGCCCACCAGCCACCCAGCTATCTATATTCCTAATAATCAATTCCTAATAATCAAATCACCCATATCTAGGTGACGCGTGAGGTCCGCCACCTTCTCACCAGGTAGGCATGTTACCAGGCGATCCTCACGCCCACCAGCCACCCAGCTATCTATATTCCTAATAATCGAATCACCAACTATGGTGATTTGATTATTAGGAATTGATTATTAGGAATATAGATAGCTGGGTGGCTGGTGGGCGTGAGGATCGCCTGGTAACATGCCTACCTGGTGAGAAGGTGGCGGACCTCACGCGTCACCTAGATAGGATTTTAGACAGTGCTGGGGAGGAGCCGGCTGTCGTGGTACATGTGGGCACCATCGACATAGGAAAATGTGGGAGGGAGGTTCTGGAAGCCAAATTTAGGCTCTTAGGTAGAAAGCTTAAATCCAGAACCTCCAGGGTAGCATTCTCTGAAATGCTCCCTGTTCCACGCGCAGGTCACCAGAGGCAGGCAGAGCTCCGGAGTCTCAATGCGTGGATGACTCGATGGTGCAAGGAAGAGGGATTCAGTTTTGTTAGGAACTGGGGAACCTTTTGGGGAAGGGGGAGTCTCTTCCGAAGGGATGGGCTCCACCTTAACCAGGGTGGAACCAGACTGCTGGCACTAACCTTTAAAAAGAAGATAGAGCAGCTTTTAAACTAGAACAAAGGGGAAAGCCGACAGTCGCTCAGCAGCGCATGGTTCGGAGAGAGGTATCTTCAAAGGATATTAATGATGCATTAGAATTAGGGCATCCCGACAATGAGGTTCCAATAATAAGAAAAGTAGTCCAAGTGCCTGTAACTAAAAACTCACCTGAGCTAAAAAATTCTAACTTATCCCTATCAATTAAAAAGCAGAATGAAAATGCAAACAAAAAACAAACTTTGAAATGTTTGTATGCTAATGCCAGAAGTCTAAGAAATAAGATGGGAGAATTAGAATGTATAGCAGTAAATGATGACATAGACTTAATTGGCATCTCAGAGACATGGTGGAAAGAGGATAACCAATGGGACTGTGCTATACCGGGGTACAAATTATATCACAATGACAGAGAGGAGCACTCAGGAGGAGGTGTGGCACTTTATGTCTGGGATGGCAGAGTCCAACAGGATAAACATCCTGCATGAGACTAAATACAAAATTGAATCTTTATGGGTAGAAATCCCTTGTGTGTCGGGGAAGACTATAGTGATAGGGGTATACTAACGTCCACCTGGTCAAGATGGTGAGACGGACAGTGAAATGCTAAGAGAAATTAGGGAAGCTAACCAAATTGGTAGTGCAGTAATAATGGGAGACTTCAATTACCCCAATATTGACTGGGTAAATGTATCATCGGGACACGCTAGAGAGATAACGTTCCTAGATGGAATAAATGATAGCTTTATGGAGCAATTGGTTCAGGAACCAATGAGAGAGGGAGCAATTTTAGATCTAATTCTCAGTGGAGCACAGGACTTGGTGAGAGAGGTAACGGTGGTGGGGCCGCTTGGCAATAGTGATCATAATATGATCAAATTTGATTTAATGACTGAAAGAGGAACAGTGTGCAAATCCAAGGCTCTCGTGCTAAACTTTCAAAAGGGAAACTTTGATAAAATGAGAAAAATTGTTAGAAAAAAACTGAAAGGAGCAGCTACAAAAGTAAAAAACGTCCAAGAGGCGTGGTCATTGTTAAAAAATACCATTCTAGAAGCACAGTCCAGATGTATTCCACACATTAAGAAAGGTGGAAAGAAGGCAAAACAATTACTAGCATGGTTAAAAGGGGAGGTGAAAGAAGCTATTTTAGCCAAAAGATCTTCATTCAAAAATTGGAAGAAGGATCCAACAGAAGAAAATAGGATAAAGCATAAACGTTGGCAAGTTAAATGTAAGACATTGATAAAACAGGCTAAGAGAGAATTTGAAAAGAAGTTGGCTGTAGAGGCAAAAACTCACAGTAAAAACTTTTTAAAATATATCCGAAGCAGAAAGCCTGTGAGGGAGTCAGTTGGACCGTTAGATGATCGAGGGGTTAAAGGGGCACTTAAAGAAGATAAGGCCATCGCGGAAAGATTAAATGATTTCTTTGCTTCAGTGTTTACTGAAGAGGATGTTGGGGAGGTACCCATGATGGAGAAGGTTTTCATGGGTAATGATTCAGATGGACTGAATCAAATCACGGTGAACCTAGAAGATGTGGTAGGCCTGATTGACAAACTGAAGAGTAGTAAATCACCTGGACCGGATGGTATACACCCCAGAGTTCTGAAGGAACTAAAAAATGAAATTTCAGACCTATTAGTAAAAATTTGTAACCTATCATTAAAATCATCCATTGTACCTGAAGACTGGAGGATAGCAAATGTAACCCCAATATTTAAAAAGGGCTACAGGGGCGATCCGGGAAACTACAGACCAGTTAGCCTGACTTCAGTGCCAGGAAAAATAGTGGAAAGTGTTCTAAACATCAAAATCACATAACATATAGAAAGACATGGTTTAATGGAACAAAGTCAGCATGGCTTTACCTAGGGCAAGTCTTGCCTCACAAATCTGTTTCACTTTTTTGAAGGAGTTAATAAACATGTGGATAAAGGTGAACCGGTAGATATAGTATACTTGGATTTTCAGAAGGCGTTTGACAACGTTCCTCATGAGAGGCTTCTAGGAAAAGTAAAAAGTCATGGGATAGGTGGCGATGTCCTTTCGTGGATTGCAAACTGGCTAAAAGACAGGAAACAGAGAGTAGGATTAAATGGGCAATTTTCTCAGTGGAAGGGAGTGAACAGTGGAGTGCCTCAGGGATCTGTATTGGGACCCTTAATGTTCAATATATTTATACATGATGTGGAAAGAAATACGACGAGTGAGATAATCAAATTTGCAGATGACACAAAATTGTTCAGAGTAGTTAAATCACAAGCAGATTGTGATAAATTGCAGGAAGACCTTGTGAGACTGGAAAATTGGGCATCCTAATGTCAGATGAAATTTAATGTGAATAAGTGCAAGGTGATGCATATAGGGAAAAATAACCCATGCTATAATTACACAATGTTGGGTTCCATATTAGGTGCTACAACCCAAGAAAGATCTAGGTGTCATAGTGGATAACACATTGAAATCGGCGGTACAGTGTGCTGCGGCAGTCAAAAAAGCAAACAATGTTGGGAATTATTAGAAAAGGAATGGTGAATAAAATGGAAAATATCATAATGCCTCTGTATCGCTCCATGGGGAGACCGCACCTTGAATACTGTGTACAATTCTGGTCACCGCATCTCAAAAAAGATATAATTGCGATGGAGAAGGTACAGAGAAGGGCTACCAAAATGATAAGGGGAATGGAACAACTCCCCTATGAGGAAAGACTAAAGAGGTTAGGACTTTTCAGCTTGGAGAAGAGACAACTGAGGGGGGATATGATAGAGGTGTTTAAAATCATGAGAGGTCTAGAACGGGTAGATGTGAATCTGTTATTTACTCTTTCGGATAGTAGAAAGACTAGGGGGCACTCCATGAAGTTAGCATGGGGCACATTTAAAACTAATCGGAGAAAGTTCTTTTTTACTCAACGCACAATTAAACTCTAGAATTTGTTGCCAGAGGATGTGGTTAGTGCAGTTAGTATAGCTGTGTTTAAAAAAGGATTGGATAAGTTCTTGGAGGAGAAGTCCATTACCTGCTATTAAGTTCACTTAGAGAATAGCCACTGCCATTAGCAATGGTTACATGGAATAGACTTAGTTTTTGGGTACTTGCCAGGTTCTTATGGCCTGGATTGGCCGCTGTTGGAAACAGGATGCTGGGCTTGATGGACCCTTGGTCTGACCCAGTATGGCATTTTCTTATGTTCTTATGTCATGGCAGGAACCTCGGGGGCATCCCCTCCCGCTGACGTCAACTCGCTGCTGTAAGTAAGCTGACCGGCCCTTTGCTACATCGAGTTAGCAAGGAGTTCCCTCGTTGCTGAATCCGCTCCTTTCTTGAACTTCCAGTTCCAGATTGCTCTCTTGGCGTGTGGATGCTCCGAGTACCTGCTTCTTGGGGGCTCTTCCGCATTACTGGCTATCCACTCCTCGGAGGGCCTTCCTGCCTTGGACTACTTCCTGACCCACTTCTCGGGACACTCTCCTGGAACTACCTCCTGTGAGTACCTACTACAGACTTCAACGATACCAGCTTTACTGAAGGTTCTCTGCGGTGTACCCCATGCCTCGGGCCACTACCGTTCCTCTTCATTAGATGTTGTTCCAGTATACCCTGTGCCGCAGGGTATTGTTACATCAGCTACAGGATCCACTTCCGGGTTCCTCCACCTCAGACCATCTCATCATCATCTACAATACAGACATCCTCGGCATACCCCGCTTTGCGGGCCACTACCGGATCTGCACTTCTGAGGTAATCCATACTCATCTAAAAGGACTTCCTGGCGTACCCCGCTCTGCGGGCCACTACCAGATCTTCACATCAGTGGTATCACCTTGGGTATACCCCACTGCTCAGAACTGAATTTGCATCTCCCGCTCTGCAGGCTCTGCTTTTCCTTCCTTCATAATAAAGTCTCTATCATACAGCTGTGTCCTACGCCACTGAGACCACACCTACTGGCTCCTCCCTGTGGGCGGAGACATCTCTCATCTTGGCCCAGGGTTCACATCCTTACAAAAACATAAGTGACCTCTTTATTTATTTATTTTTAAACATTTCTATTCTGCTCAATCCAAAATTCTTGGAGGTTAACCATAAAAGACAACAATCAAATTTTATAATCAAAATACTAAAAACCAATTATAATTAGCAATTAAAATACAACACATTTAAGGTTATCAACAGCTCATTAATTCTAGCCCAAAGTAAACTGCATCCGTATCATTAGAAATAGTGAGATGTAAAGAATCAGACCAATGATGACAATGCTATGTTGACTTTCCCAGAAAACTGAGAAGTTCACTGTTAAAAACAAGAAAAAGTAAACTTTGAGTTGCTTCCTAAAGCATAGGAGGGAGGATTCCAATTTCATCTTTTTAGGAAGAGAATCCCAGAGCTGAGAGCTAACTACAGAAAATGGTCTAAAATGATTCATATAAATTAATCATCTTTGGACATGCAAATTAAGAAAGGTCAACCAAAGCAAGGATGACGATAAATTTTCAAAAGAGATTTAAAGCAACATGGCGCTAAGCCATTGATGACTTTGTGCATTAATATAATGATCTTAGATTCCCCAAGCTATAGGTAGCAGGTAAAGTCGATGCAGAATCGGGGTTATATACTCCTGCATTGTGCAGCAAACAGCATTCTTTATTAGTTGCAGAGCTCAAATTATATACTGTGGCAAACCAAGGTAAAGAAAATTACAGTAATCAAAAATAAGATAACACAATAGACTTGGACCACTGTTTCCTCTAAATTGTGTGCTTGTGCACGTGCACACAGATTATTAACACTATACACACAGCATGACTGTACATGTAAAACTGCCCCCCATAACCTAGCCAATCACCAAAACCTCACCCAAAGTTCAGAATGGCCCCTCTTACAGGGTATAAAAAGTTGCCTAATATATTTGCCTTCTCAGAGGCTCTTTCTCTCTCTCCTCCCCCTCTCCCTGCCCAAAAAAGGATTTGTGATATTTATCGCAAATCCCGTTTGGGCATAACACCAGGAAAAAAAGGTGTAGTTATTTCCGGCATTAAATCCCGCGATAGTGTGCATTACGCTATCGCACACAACGTTAAGCACTGCTCATTTTCATAAAATTCTCCCACTTGACTAAATTTTTCAAATTTTCATACGCATCTTGAGATGCAATACTGCATGCGTTAGGGCCCTAAGGCCCGCAATAACGCCCTAACGCCCATGATAACGCCATAATGCGATTTGAAAAATGACCCTCTCTGTTAGCTATCAGACAACAACTGCCATTTTAGTTATTACAGCTGGTACAGAGATATTTAAATTCTCGGCTTATGCTCATGATATACAGTATTAGCAGTCCTGAAACCTCTCTTCTCATTTTTCTTTATTTCCTTTTTTTCCAATATCTCTGGTTATTGTGTTAATTAGCAAAAAACCAGAACTCATAACTTTACATTTTTTGGGTCAACATGTGGATTTGGACAAACATTGATTTAAACGGATAGAGGACTGAAATATTTGGTTATCTTGTTTCATTCTAATATCTCTGTAACAGTTAAACATTGTGAAACCTCACTCATTCATATGAGTCAGGAAACTTTTCTACAATGGTCTCCTTTGCTTCTTTACTTGGTGGGTTCACCTTAACACCATTAACAAGGTTATGCTACCTGGATAAATTATGTTCTTTCTATGGTACCAATTTTCTTCTCATCTGCTTTTTATAAATACCTGAACCAGATGCTTACCGAGTTTTTATGGAAGGATAAACTCTGAAAATTGCACTCCCCAAACTCAAAAGTAGCAGGGAGAGCAGTGAAGTTAACTTACTGGATTTTCCAGCTATCACTGCTCCTATATATTACAACAAGAATATTATTGGTTACATTCAGTACTGGATATTACTAATACTCCCCACTGGTTAGGTATCAAGCAATGTTTATTGCAACCTTTTTCACTCACAATAAGGCAGATTTGAAAAGCTGCACACACTTTTATAATATGCACACGCTTATCCAAATAAAATGGAGGATGTCATAATGCTCCATGGTAAGACCACACCTCGAATACTGTGTGCAGTTGTAGTTGCCACATCTCAAAAAAAGATATAGTTGCACTGGAGAAGATACAGAAAAGGGAGACCAAAATGATAAAGGGCATGGAATGGCTCCCCTATGAGGAAAGGCTAAAGAGATTAGGGTTGTCAGTTTGGAGGAGACAGCTCAGGCAGAATACAATATCATGAAAGGACTTGAATAGGTAAATGTGAAATGGTTATTTCCTCTTTCGGATAATACAAGGACTAGGGGATACTCTATGAAGTTAGCAAGTCGCACATTTAAAACAAACTGGAGAAAATTTTCTCTCATTCAAATGCACAATTAAGCTCTGGAATTCATTGCCAGAGGATGTGGTTAAATTAATGTAGCTGGGTTTAAAAAAGGTTTGGATAAGCTCCTGGAGGAGAAGTCCATAAACTGTTATTAATCAATAAGGAATAGCCATTGCTTGCTGCAGGTATTAGAAGCATGGGATCTATTTTATGTTTGAGTACTTGTGACTTCGATTGGCCACTGTTGGAAACAGGATACTGGGCTTGATGGACCCTTGGTCTGATCCAATATGGCATATCTTATGTTCTTAAAAAGACTTCAAACAGAAAACTCAAAATGGAACAATTATGTGTGGGCAGTGCTAAGAGATCCAGGAGCCCTCAGCAGATTCAAATAACTATTGGTATGACAATTTTACAATTGTGGCCAAAGCTGTACAGAGAATGATAAAAATTTAAAAAAGGGAAGAAAATAAAGGGAAAAAATTACAAAATAGCAATAAAAGTTACAGATTACATTATGTAGAATAGGAGGGGCAAGTCTCAGGTTTTGGTACTGGTCCATATTGACCCTGGTCAAATTATAGACTCCACCCCCAGCCTTCTTCATATCCTCACTTTTAATTTTAATTTAATACAGGTATATTATGTACATAGTGTTATATTTATAGTTTTACTATTCAAATTCCTTACCTTAGGTCACCTGACCACTTTCTACAACTCCTCCAAGTTCAATATACCCTTGTTACATGTAACTTTATACTTCCCTCTCAGTTATAATATATTATCCCCTGTTATCTGTAAACCGATGTGATATGCTTATGAACGTCGGTATATAAAAGTTCATAAATAAATAAAATAAATAAATACATTTCTGCCCTGTAAGAAGTATGCCACATTTTGCTGCTATAGCTATTATTTCTCCTGTTTCCCCAGGATTAAATAGATTTTTCCCTGCTCATTTTTGTGGCAAGTCTGTTTTTCTTTTCAATCAGCTTTAGGAAATGTACATCTGTCATGTATCTGTATTTTGAACAGCACAGGAGGAAATGCATTCCCGTTTCTATTTATCTGGTGTTGCATTTCATACAATCTTGCTTCTTGGGGATTCAAGTTCAGTTTTTGTCTCTATTTTAATCTGTTATCACTTATTCTATTTTTGGCAAGGTTCTGTCTGTTTTTTCATGTTTGACCTAGTGAGGTATTCTGCTAATGTGCACTTTCTGTGTAGGGATTTGCAGCTGCCCAGTAAAGCTAATCGTGCACTAAGTTAAGGAACCCAGTGTAAGGACCACAGAAAGCCATACTGGAGAAGTTATCCATGTAAGTGGTCATTAAAATATAATTTTGAATATTTTTTAAATGAAAAGTTCGGTGAAGTTTAAAAACTGAATTTCTCAGTGTGGAAAATTCAAGTGAAAGCTGACTATTAAAACAAACAACAACATGCCTATTTGAAGGGAAAGAAGATGATTCAGGACAGGCATATTAACTGTAGATTACAAAGGTAAAGGTTACTTACCAATGCTTTTCATTCTAATTGCTGCACAAGAACCTTTAGATAGATATAGATGACAGGGGCAACAGGAAATACATATGCTAACCTATACAATTCTATAGCAAGGGAGACTCCCTTCTCCTCTACCCTACCCCACCAAAAATCATAGCTAAAACAAAACAGTACTATGCTCAGTTTACTATTCATGTATGCAGAATTTGTTTTAAGAATAAAATACAGCACCCAGGAAGGCTATGAGCCATTGCCTACATTCTCTTCCATCTCATCATGTCTCTGCTCACTGGCTGGTTGTTGCGCCGGAGGTGGACCCCTTGGGCCGAGGTGGAGTTGACGCTACCCGTAGAAGGGATCCTACGGGTCCCCACTGTCGGCAGGCAGAGTGGGCTGAAGGATGGAGGCCGGCTGGCGCTTCACCAATACCAGCCCTCATTCCCCGCGGGTTGAGCTTTTGGGTCCCGAGGCCGGCTGGACTCAGGTAGGCCTCCATATGTCGTCGTAGATGGAAGGGCTGAGAGGTCAGCCCAGAAGCAGCAGCAATGGAGAAAAGAAGTCTGTACTGGATGACCCGGGCGCCAATAGAACCAAATGTCAGACAGGGGGCACCCAAGCAAGAACAGGCCGAAGCCTGAATAGGCCAAGTCCAGGACGTAGACTGAAGAAGCATCGTAGGGCAAGCTGGAGTCAGGGCCAGCGACAATCAGGAAGCAGTGGCAAGCGAGGCTGAGGTCTAGACGAGGAGAGAGTCAAGAGTATAGTCAGGCAACATAGAGGTCTAGGCTTGGAGAGAGGCAATAGAGTAGTCAGGCAATGCAGAGGTCGGGGCTTGGAGAGAGGCAATAGTGTAGTCAGGCAAAGCAGAGGTCTGGGCTTGGAGAGAGTCAACAGCGTAATCAGGCAAAGCAGAGGTCCGGGCTTGGAGTGAGTCAATGGAGTAGTCAGGCAAAGCAGAAGTCAAGTCCGAGAAGGCAATCTGAGAGTAGGTTAGGAATCAGGAACACAGGAATGAGGAAACCAGGAACAGGAGTCAGCGAGGATCAGGAACCAGGAACGAAGGAGAACACCAGGAGGCAACGAGTACACGACCAGCGTGGAGACCTTTTGCAAAGGCACTTCTTAGGAGCGGAGCCCGGCCTTAAGTACCGGAGCTCCGCTGACGTCATCATCCGGGGCCGCGGCTATGTTCCCCCACGGGCCCTACTTAAGACTCAATGGTGCATGCACGCCTAGGGAGGGGCGCGGCACTGGACGGCGGCGTCTCTCCACGGGCCACGTGGAGAGGCCCGACGCAGAGCACAAGGATCTGCAGCTGAGCCGGAGGGCACTGGAGGCGGAGGATCTAGGTATCATAGTTGAAAATATGTTGAAATCTTCTGCTCAGTGTGCATCAGCAGCCACGAAAGCAAATACAGGGTGTTTCAAAATGATGGACCCAATTTCAAAGCACTATATTTCACGATGGGTCCATCTTTTTGAAACACCCTGTAGAATGAAAGGATTTATTAGGAAAGGAATGGAGAATAAAAACAAAGACTATCATAATCCCACTGTATTGCTCCATGGTGCAACCTCATCTTCAGTATTGGTGCAGTTCTGGACACATCGCAAAACAGATATAGCAGAATTAGAAAAGGTACAGAGAAGGACAACCAAAAAGATAAAGGGGATAGAACAATTTCCCTATGAAGAAAGGCTAAAGTGGTTAGGAGATCTTCAGCTTGGAGAAGAGACGGTTGAGGGGAGACATGATAGAGATTTATAAAATAATGAGTGGAATGGAACGAGTAAATGTTAATCAGTTGTTTACTCTTTTAAAAAAAACACAAAGACAAGGGGACACACAATGCATAATTAAGCTCTGGAATTTATTGCCAGAGAATATGGTAAAAGTGAAAGAGACCACATCACGGAAACCCTGATGGAATTACACTGGCTACCCATTGAGCAAAGAATACAGTATAAAACCCTTTGTACAATACATAAGCTAATACATAATGAAAATGCTGATTGGCTGAATACAGCCCTCCATGTACACGTCCCTAACAGAAACCTGAGATCAGCTAATAAAGCCTTACCGTCCATCCCCTCAATCAAAACAGCCAAACTAACCCAAGTAAGGGAAAGAGCGCTCTCCTTAGGAGGTCCTATGCTATGGAACTCCATGCCAGTCGAGATCCGCTTACAAAGAGACATCAAAACCTTCAGAAAACATTTAAAAACATGGTTATTCAAACAGGCATACAACAAAGAGAAAGGAGAGTAGAACAATGGGGAAAAAGAAAAGCGATTGGCAGCACACCCTAAACACTACCCAAATCAACACGGGTACATATTCTATTCTAATCATTAATTTCAAATATCTAGAATAAGATGACATAGTTTCCCTTTTATTCCTGCTCAAAATAAACGGACATAGCATAACACATCCAATTATGAGTTTTTTGTTTTTTTATTACTACTTTGTTACCGTAAAGTCTTGGCACATGTATAATGATAGAATTCATAATCTTTTCCAATATTAATATTTGTGCCTTATTGTAAACCATTACGATGGTACCTAACTTAGTGACGGTATAGAAAAGGTTTTAAAATAAATAAATAAATAAATAAATGGTGAAAGCTATTAGTGTAGCTGTGTTTAAAAACATTTGGACAACTTCCTGGAGGAAAGGCCTATTAACCATTATTAAGGTAGCGTTGCAGAAATCCATGGCTTATTCTTGGAATCCTGCCAGGTACTTGTGACCTAGATCGGCCACTGTTGGAAATGGGATACTAGGCTTGATGTACCCCTGTAGTCTGACCAGGAATGGCAAGTCTTATGTTCTTAGTAATTTGTGCAGTCATCATAGAAGCTTGGAATACCTTCTTGCCAAACTGGCCAGAAACTGGTGGTCTTTTTCCAGCAATAAATTAGAATGGACCCTCATCTTTTTTGCCTTCTTTATCACAGATTCAACTATCATTGAATGGTGCAGTAATTGCACAATACCAAATCCTGGAAACTGTTGAATCCTGTAGTTCAGGTCCAATTTTCTCACAGTTGGCATGACCAAAAAAAAAAAAAAAAGGTTTTCCACATTTCATCCACACAGAATTAAGAATAGCATAGACAGGTAAAGCTCTGATGGAGTATAGAGGATTTATAGAAGACCTAGAATCTCAGAACGGGGGTCTTTGTCTTTACGAACATGGACACCAAAGGTGCATCACATTTTTTCAATGAAGTTAACTGAAAAGATGGGAGTAAGAGAGGTCTTTTGGAGGCAAAGTGTGGTTTGGTGGCTTTGGCAGAGGATCAGAAGTTATGACTGTAGAGTCCTCATCTAAACACAGTGGCACAGGATCACTCACCCAGAATTCAAGAAAGCACAGGGTGACCCTGGAAGCTCCTCCAGTGAGAGCGCAGGAGGTGCCGAGTGATCCATCATTTCCAATCTGAATGGCTCCAGTGAATGGCGTGGGATAAAGAAGCCTGAAAAATGGGATCAGAGGATGTGTTCAGTCCTATGGGTGAAACTGGGACTCTGCTAGATAGAATTGCCAAGGCCAAGTTCTGAATGACAGACTGGAGAGATTTGCCAGACTGCTTGGAGAGTGCGGAAAAGAAACTTTTCAGCAAAATTGTGATCTGATCCACCAACTGATATGGTCTCCGATCTACTGTAGACAGTGGTACTGTATATCCTCTTCCAATGCATGGATTGGTTCTTGTGTTTGGATCTTGGATGGTCTGAAGTGAATAGAAATACATAACATATCAGATATGGTGTTTCCTGATGGAATCCCTCCGTCAATAATGGAGGGGGAGAAAGTGCTCTGGTGACTGGACGAGGAAGGGGCAATCTTACGCCTTCCCCTGCAAAGCTTGGATGTGCCATGTATGATTGTGTTGGTAGAGTGGCTACTAGGATCAGCAACTCGGATGGTATTATGAATGCATTGAAGTGCTACGTGCATCAGCACAGCACCATGTGCTCCCTTTTAGACACCCATGTGTATCAGTCCAATTGTATGAAGCAGTTGAAGTGCCGAGGCTTTGGAATGCATCGAGGGAGTACAGTGCTTCATCTTAGATGCGCCTTGCATGGAGTTTGCCGAGCCAGAATGTGTAGATACCCCCTGTATTGAGTGATCAGTCGGCGAATGCCTCAATGCACCATGCATCAAAGCTGTCAATGTATTGAGTGTCGAGCAACACAATGTGCTAGGCTTCGTCTGCTTCAATGCTTAGTGCATGAAGTACATTAATGGATCTTGCATCTAGCACTTCAACACAGCTTGCACACATATTCCCGATGCTAAATACACCAATGGCACCAGTGCCAGTGTATCACACAAATGCTTGTTTCTTCAATGCAGGCTACAGCAACTGGTGGTGTTTCTTTGACAATGTGCAACTGCCAAAACCTAACCCCACGGCTTCGGCCTGCACCAACAGATGAGCTGCCACTTCAGTCTTTTCCCAGCAAGGCAGGCGATGCTGCACTGTGGGAGGAAGATCTGATGTGACTCCCAAAGAAATCTATGCAGCTCCTCAATGCAGTGTGCCCTGGAATGTTGTGAGCGCAGGAACATCCGTCAGCAGCACAACAGTTCTGCTGGTCATGCTATAGGCCAAAGCAGATATAGCAGAATTCCACCTCCACAGGGAAGCTTACCATAAATACACCACTTGAAACCACTCATGATTGGCTCTCTTTCTTCTGCAACATCTTGAGGAGGCAAGGATTCAGAGAATAAGAAAAAACTGATATGTTTTGATTTTTAGTTAGTACCAAAAAGTGCTTTTGTGGAGCTGCTGAGGCAGAAAAAAACGAAGGAAAATATAAAGAACTGAAAGATTTAGAGAAAAATTTCAGGTGAGACAGGATACATGTCTGTGCTAGTACTCAGATTAAAAAAAAATGACTGAGGTAATTTCTGAACATGCTCAATAGGGTTCAGATCTACTATTCTTGGAGAGACGAGTCCAATCAGTGCTGCTGGATGATGTCACTCACATGTAATGGCTAATTCAGCCTGCTTATCAATGGAAAAACCAGCAGTCAGGCTTTCAGAGTAATATGCAATTAAACCTATCTTTATGTGCAAATATTCCATGAATATTTATTGTGGGTATCCTGAAAATAAGACCTGTTTGTGCTTTCCCCCTCCCAAGGGGACTGAATTTGCACATCCCTGGACTAATGTACAAGAGATAAATTCAGTATCGGTTACAAGTACCTGAACTATAAGATATACAGTGGCTAGCAAAAATATTCAACCCCCTAAAAAGTCAGCAATTTGTGTGGATTACAAATCACTTACACAAATTGTTCTAGACAGTATACTTATTGCAAACCAATATGCTCTTAAAATACATTTTCAAAGTCACAATTCATTATTTCTCTGCATTATTTGTAAAATTAGAAACTGAAATATGCTGCTTGCATAAGTATTTAACCCCTTCATATTAGTACTTGGTAGAACCACCTTTTGCTGCAATAACAGCTTTAAGTCTGCTGGGGTAAGTTTCTACCAGCTTTGCACACTGATTGGGAGTGATTTTTGCTCATTCTTCCTGGCAGATTTGCTCCAGGTTGTTCAGATGATGCTTATGGACTGCAATTTTCAAATAGTGCAACAGATTCTCAATTGGATTGAGATCTGGACTTTGATTTGGACATTGTAGAACATTCACTTTTTTGTTGTTCAACCACTCCTGTGTTTCTTTAGCCTTGTGCTTTAGATCAGTCCTGCTGAAAGAGGACCATTTCTCCCAAGTTTTAGGGTTTATTACTAGACTGGAGCAGATTGTCTTGCAGTATCTCCTTCTATGTTGCACCATCCATCCGTCCTTCAATTTTAACAAGATGCCCAGTCCTGCTAAAGAAAAGCATCCCCACAACATGATGCTGCCACCCCCATGCTTTACTGTTGGGATGGTGTTTGCTGGGGAATGGGCAGTGTTAGATTTGCACCAAACAACATAGCATTTTGAATTTTGGCCAAAAAGCTCTATTTTTGTCTCATTTCACCACAAAACCTTATCCCACATTTTAGTTTGGTCACGCTGATGCTATCTGGCAAACTCTACACATACTTTGATGTGCTTTTTCTTCAGTATTGGGTTATTTCTAGCCACCCTCCCTTGCAGGCAGTTGTATGCACAGCTTTTGATATGATTGACTGGTGCACCTCTACTCCAGTCTCAGGCACCGAACTCTGTGGCTTCCCTCATAAATTTTCTTCTTGTTCTGACGCTGAGTTTAGAGGGACGGCCTTGTCTAAGCAGTGTCTGGGTGGTATGATGCAGCTTCCATTTCTTCACAACTGATCCAAAGTGCTCACTGGAATATCCAAGCAATTGGATATTATTGTACCTATTATGTTATTTATTTTTACTTTGTAAACCATTGTGGTTGACTACAGCACAACGGTATATAAATACAATAAATAAAAATATATTTTGTACCCTTTTCCTATCTTGTGCATTGTGGGAATGAGCAGTGATTCCCACAGGCCTGAAGACAAACAAGTCTGACTCCTTTCTTAAAACACTTATCTTTATTATAGCTTCACAATACACAGTAGTACACTGTCTTCCCTTCAGAACTGTGTACTTAATTATTCACAGTTCAGCTTCGTCTCAGCTCACGGTTTGGACAGTTTTAGTTACAGGAGCTGTCTTCCTCTTGGAGACCTGGGCCTGGTCTGATTATCTCCACCTGGATCCCAGCATTTATTCCCCAATCTCTGGTGATGCCCTCTGAGCTCCACCTGCCCCGCAGGATCCCACCCACAGAGTATACTCTCCTTAGTGGATTTAAGGTGGACCAGGCATCTAGCTTAGTACTGTACAGGTAGATAGGGAAAACTAGGGGCACTCTCTCACATGCATGTCTATAATTTTTCTTTAATTTCCTTAGAATGGTCTTTGGTCTTCATTTTCACTGCTTTTCTTCAGATTCACAGTCTGACCAATGGTACTGGAATTAGGGGGTCTTTTATCCTGAAAGGCTGATCTTTTTTTAATGATTCACAGGTAGAGGCCAACTGTAAACTAATTATTAGGGCAATATCTTAGATCTGTGTAAACGTGGAGCTTCCACAGAACAAGGGTTGAATACTTATATGAGCAGCATTTTTCAGTCTTATTTTTATTTTACAAAAAATGCAGAGAAATAATGAATTGTGACTAAAATTTTACTTTAAGAGCATACTGGTTTGCAATAAACATACTGTTTGGAACAATCTGTGCAAGTGTCATTTGTAATCCACATAAATTTGCTGACTTTTTAGGGGGCTGAATACTTTTGAAAGTCATGTAAAGGCAGCAACTAGGCTACTTCTCACCAAGGGCCTATAAATAAATCTAAATTATTTCAGATAAAATATTGTTAGGGCAAAAAAAAGTGTACCTGGCCTGAATCAGGATCTACTTGGTTCAGGCCTGATGTGTTAAGTGCAGAGCTTCAAATGGCTCTGAGAAATCCAGGATCAGACTACTAATAGCCTGGTATGTGGCCCCACCCCTGAGGATCTAAATTAGTCCTCAAGGAATTCAAAACATATGTTGGGACGCATGGAAAGTTTTCCTGGCATTGAGGCAGCTAGGAGGCTAAGCAAGTGTGGAATCCTGGAAGAAGACCCGTGAGCTCTTCTTAATCCAGTGTACACTGATGTTATGTAAAATCAAAGTACTAAAGCTCTGTGATAAGTCTGTAAGTAGACGTTGTGTCTCAAATATTGAATGTCCATGAAGAAGAACTACTGTAGAAGCTGACTGGACTTGATAAAAGGGCTGGATTTAAGCTATGTCCTAACAGTGTTTGCAACCTTGATTGATTTGTACCCACAGTGCATCATAATGCAATAACAATAAACATTCCCTGACTTATCTAATAAACCAACACTGAGACACCATTCCCAGTGTGGCTTGTACTGCAGAAGCTTTCAACTTGACAAACTGAAAGAAACAAGACACATGACGGCAGAAAAAGACCACAGCACCTAATTAATCTGCCCATCCATTCCAGGCATTCAGTTTTACAATTCCATGACTTCCTCAGAGATCCTCTGTGTGTATCCTATACTTTTTTGAAATCAGATAATTGTTGTTGTCTCCACTACCTCAACCGAGATACTGTTCTATGCATTCAATACCCTCTCTGTAAGAAATATTTTCATGTCCTGGGGATCCCACAGCCAGTCGGGTTTTCAAGATATTCACAATGAATATGCATGAGATAAATTTGAATTCCCTGGACTCTCCATATATGTGAGGTCCCCAGGACAGGTTTGGGAAGCCCTGCCTTAGATTACTCCAGATTCTACCCCCTTTCACCCTCAATCCATGACCCCTTGTTGCAGAATCTCCTTTCCATTGAACGAGTCCTGCCTCCTAACATGGAAACCTTGAAGGTATTTAAATGTTTCTACCATATCTTCCCTATTCTGCCTTTCCTGTCCCACATATTCAATCATTTTATTAGCCAATTTGTGGACCTACTCCAACCGGTTTACATCCTTTAAAAGGTGCAGTCTCCAGAACTGTACACAGTATTCCAAATGAGGACTCACCAGGGTCTTATGCAAGAGCAATATATCCTCCTCTTTTCTGCTAACCATTCCTCTCTTTATGCAGCCAAACATCTTTCTGGCTTTTGACGTCGCCTACCCACTTGTTTGACCATCTTAAGATCATCAGATGCAATCAGCCCTTGATCCGAGGAGGTGATGGAGACTAGAACAGTATCTGAATTCAAGAAAGCATAGGATAAACACAGGGCAGTGTTGCCCAACCTTTTCAAGCCTAAGGCACACCTACATTAACAAAAATGTTGTATTGCACACCAGCTTACACAAGGGAAACAATGCAGACATGGAGAGAATTCATATGATCAAAGGGGCTAGGGAAGCACTGAAAGCCCCACCAGTCTCTTCCAAATTTTAAAACAAAAGGCACTGCAAGGGGAAGGGGGGGGGGGGGGGGGGGGGGGGGGGGGGGGGGGGGGGGAGGGGGAGAAGAGAGACATCAAGTTCACTATAGGAACTATTTATTTATTTTTAAAGCGAGTCAGGTCCTCCCGGATCACTGACTCCCTAAGAAGTGGGATCCCCCTAGGAGGTATCCTTAGTTCCCTGGGGAAAAGGGATAGACTCTTGGGTAGTTTACTACCAGGATCCTTCTTGGGAGCCAGTTCAACTGGGGAAAGCATCACCTAGAGCAGGGGTCGGGAACCCATGGCTCGCGAGCCAGATATGGCTCTTTTGAGGGCTGCACCTGGCTCGCAGACAAGTGTCCCCACACTTTCCCGCTGACCCAGCTGCTCCCCGGTCCTCCTCCGCCCGGGCTTAAAATGCTGTCAGCCCGGGCGGAACGCGGCAGGACAGCTGGAATCAGCGGCACCGGCGTGCTCTCTTCTTCCCGCCCCCCCCCCATCCGCGGCCCGGAAGAGGAAGTGGAGAGTATAGGGTGCGTGCGCGGCAGGAAGAGGACACGCTAGTGCGCTCGGCATCGGTCCGAAGAAAAGAAGACTGAGCAGCGCGGCTCGGAGGAAAATGAAGAGGTTCAGCCGCGGCCGATGGCACTCCGCCTCCGCGAGGGCTGAAGATGAAGGAGGTTAGCGTTGGGAGGAGGCTGCTGCTGCCGCGAGTTCCCGGGGTGGGGGAAAGAGAGAGTGAATGAGCGAGCAAACACACATGCTTGCTCGCTCATTCACTCTCTCTCTCCCCCACCCCCACCCCGGGAACTCGCGGCAGCAGCAGCCTCCTCCCAACGCTAACCTCCTTCATCTTCAGCCCTCGCGGAGGCGGAGTGCCATCGGCCGCGGCTGAACCTCTTCATTTTCCTCCGAGCCGCGCTGCTCAGTCTTCTTTTCTTCGGGCCGATGCCGAGCGCACTAGCGTGGCCTCTTCCTGCCGCGCAGGCACCCGATAGTCTCCACTTCCTCTTCCGGGCCGCGGGGGGGGGGCGCTGTGTGTGTGTGTGTGTGTGAGAGATTGCATGTATGTGAATGATTGAGAGCCTGTATGTAAGTTTACCATTGGGAACCTGTATGTGTAAGTTTGTGACTGAAAACCTGTTTGTGTGAAAGAGTATGTGTGTATGATTGAGATCCTTTGTGTGTGAGAGAGATCATGTGTATGTATGATTAAGAGCCTGTGTGTATAAGTAAGAGAGAGAGATCATGTGTGTCTGTGTGTGATTGAGAGCTGATTTAGATGAGGGCGCATGTGAGTATGTGATTGAGAGCCTGTGTGTAAATGAGAGAAAGAGAGGACATGTTTGTAAGCATGTGAATGAGAGTCTGTGTGTGAGAGAAAAAGACAGCATGTATTTATGTGATTGAAAGCCTGTGTGTGTGTGTAAGCGTGAAAAGATAGACAGCATGTGTGTAAATGTGTAATCAAGAGCCTATATAAGTGAGAGAGAAAAAACGTGTATATGTGAGTACTGAGAGCATGTGTGTATAGGTGTGTCATTGAGAGCCAGTGTGAGAGAGAGAGCGCTGGTATGTGACTGAGAGAGGAGAAAGTTCCAAGCAAACCACCCCACCTCCTGCTAATTCAGAACAATCTCAGGACACCTGGATATCAAACGTTCCCAGGTATGCAGAGCAAAAAAAATTTTGTATCCTTATTATTTTTCATTACTGGGTCTTTGTGTCTGCTATTTTGAAATATTTTGTTGGTATGTGGAAATGTTTTATATGAGTTTTTAATTATTGGATATTCCACTCATCAGCTGTTTTGAAATATGTTCTTTTTGTTAGTACAGTTTTACTGCTGATGATTTTATATTTCTTGATTTGTTTTATAAGGATGGGTGATGTTTCTTTTTTCCTTTGTTACACTGCATACAGAGACTCTGGCTTGTTGCAGTTTCCAATTCAGTTTTTTCTGCATGCTTCTTGTTATGCGTTTTGGTCTCTTTATTCTATGTTAGGTGAGGGACAGCACGTGATTCAGGTGAGGTTTTCTGCTGGCGTGTAGTTTCTGTGTAGGACTCTTTAGCAGCCTGACTTGGTCCGTTTTCCTAATAGGAGATGTATTGGTGTCTTAAGGCCTGGTGTAATATTTTCAGAGACTTATTGTACTTTAAAAGTGTGATCTTACATAAAATGCACACATTTACTTGTATTTAGTTTTAAACATATTGGGGCGGATTTTCAGAGCCCTGCTCGCGTAAATCCGCCCAAAACCGGGCGGATTTACGCGAGCAGGGCCCTGCGCGCCGGGAAGCCTATTTTACATAGGCCTCCCGGCGTGCGCAGAGCCCCGGGACTCGCGTAAGTCCCGGGGTTCTCGGAGGGGGGCGTGTCGGGGGCGTGTCGGGGGGCGGGCCCGGTCGTCGCGGCGTTCCAGGGGCGTGTCGGCAGCGTTTTGGGGGCGGGTACGGGGGCGTGGCTACGGCCCGGGGGCGTGGCCGCGCCCTCCGTACCGCCCCCAGGTCGCGGCCCGGCGCGTAGCAGGCCCGCTGGCGCGCGGGGATTTACGTCTCCCTCCGGGAGGCGTAAATCCCCCGACAAAGGTAAGGGGGGGGTGTAGACAGGGCCGGGTGGGTGGGTTAGGTAGGGGAAGGGAGGGTAAGGTGAGGGGAGGGCAAAGGAAAGTTCCCTCCGAGGCCGCTCCGATTTCGGAGCGGCCTTGGAGGGAACGGGGGGAGGCAGCGCGGCTCGGCGCGCGCAGGCTATACAAAATCGATAGCCTTGCGCGCGCCGATCCAGGATTTTAGTGGATACGCGCGGCTCCGCGCGTATCTACTAAAATCCAGCGTACTTTTGCTTGAGTCTGATGCGCAAGCAAAAGTAGGCTGATCGCGCTTCTTTTAAAATCTACCCCATTGTATGGCTCTCATGGAATTACATTTTAAAATATGTGGCGTTTATGGCTCTCTCAGCCAAAAAGGTTCCTGACCCCTGCCCTAGAGACTTCTGCCCAGGAGCTAAGCAAGCTCTCCCAGGCAAAATCCGCTCCCTGACTTTGAGAGGAATTTGCGAAGTCTGACTACACTTTTCCGCAACTGCAGCAGACAGACTACTGGCAAAGGCACCACTATCCGTTTTATGGTTGAGAAATGAAGAGGGTGTGTCCTCCAATTCCAGGAGCTGAGGATCAGGGAAATCCCAAGTGTAAGGACTGGTCTAGCAGGTCAAAAAGGAAGTAACTCTGCAGTATTAATTATATTTTTCTACAATGTTGCTTAAAGTTACATGTGCACTGACAAAAGATGGAAAGAAAGCTAAACGTCTACCAGCATGGACAATGAGAGAGGCTATTATAACCAAAAGAACAACTTTCAAAAAATGGAAAAAGGGATCCAAATTAAGAAAACAGAAAATAGCATAAGCAATGGCAAGTTAGATGCAAAGCATAAATAAGAAAGGCAAATACAGAATTAGAAAAGGAGTTTGCCAAGGAAGCAAAAACTAAAAATCTTTTTCAGGCACATTTGAAGCAGAAAGCCTGCAAGGGAAGTCAGTTGGATTAGATGATCAGGGGGTAAAAGAGAAGAGAAGACCATAGCAGAGAGATTACATTATTTGCTTGTTTTTACTGAGGAAGATACAAGTGAGATACCCATGCCAGAAATTATATTTAAAGGTGATTAGTCAGAGGAACTAAAGCAAATCTCAGTGAACCTAGAAGGTATAAAAAGAAAATGATGAATTGCAAACCCCTGGATCAGATGGTATACATCCCAGAATGTATAAAGAACTGAAAAATGAAATTGCAGAGATACATTAGTAATTTGTAAACTATCTTTTGAATCATCTATGGTACCTGAAGATTGGCAGGTGGCCAACATAATGCATATTTTTAAAAATGGTTCCAGGGAGATTCAAGAAACTACAGACCAGTGAGCCTAACGTCAGAGCTGGGCAAAATAGTACCTTATGGTTCTTATTTGCCAAAATATTCTGTGTTTTTAAACTTTTCTATTATTGGTATTATGAGATACCTTTTGAAATAATTAAAAAACAATAGAGAATGAAATGTACTGACCTGTAGTTTTAGGTTTGTTTTTCCATTTCTGTCTTAGCTGTCTTCCATGTAAGGTTCAACTAGTGAGGGTTTTGTGAAGTGCAGACTCTGAGCACAGCATGCTCACAGAATCTAGTGTTCAGCTGGTGGAAGCTGCTGCTCCCCTACCACTCCTGACGATTCAGACTCCCTGTGGTCTTGGTTTGTTATTTTCTACCTTGCTTGGCTCATTTAAATCTTTGAGCTCAGCAAAGGGGAAGTGATGAAATAACTGTGTTCAAAAATCATGAGTAAAGAAGGCAATGACAGTAATCTCTGTCTGTTCAGCTCTAGCATCTGTGTCTAGTTTTATGTAGCTTGGGAGTTGCAACAGTTATATAGGATTTGGTTTCAGCAAGGTTCTTCCATTCCATGTCTCCTGGAGTAGCTCTTTCAAAATACCTAGTTCTGTGTTCTTTGGACAGAATAGCCCTACAGCTGCAATGCCTAACACTCTTCAGAATGACTTCAGTTGCAGCTCATCAGATGGCATGTCATTATAAGGTGTTGAGGAGGGAGGCATAGTGATTACAAGAGGAAACTAGGCAGCTGTTAAATCTTTGGGTCTGGAGAAATTAGAAGTGCTGATCAAAGCACCAGAGTCTGTCTTCAAGTACTGCAAAACCTGCTGAGTGCAAGGATTGGAGTTGTATCAGGACAGTGCTATGATTCCTTTGAAAATGAAGAGGAAAGCTGTTAAAATTCCTCCCTATTTGCTTGGTATAGGACAACATTAGAACAGCCAACTTTTTTTACACCTAGAACAGCTGCTGGCAAGTTTTATGCCGCTTCTATTTAGGCTCTATCAGTGAAAAAAAACAACATTTTTATGGTGAACAAATTGATCCCCTGTAACATACAAGTGTCAGAGTGCAGATAAAAGTGAAAGCAACTCAAAAGATGAAGCAGTATGAGTGGAAACTGATAAAATTCACTGGCATGAAAGTGTGCCACTCGCTGTTTTAGGGTGTACAATTTGAGCACCATTCACTTATGCTGCCATTTTATAGGCTCTATCAGTGAACAAACATGTTTTGGGTGAATGAATTAATGCTCTGTTAGACACAAGTGTCAGAATGCAGATAAAAGTCAAAGCACCTCAAAAGATGAAGCAGCATGAGCAGATATTGAGAAAATCATCAGGCGGCACATTTTTGTGCCAGTTGTTTTAAGGTGTATGACATGTGAAGCAAAAACTGAAAGGGGTAGAGGCTCTTGGTATTGATACTAACCCAAAGGTTAAGTCTATACATTAAAAATATACTCCATTGATACAATGAGAGGTACATTCAATGGTCCCTGGTTATCAATATGTGGAAGTATGTATTTTGGAGCTCCAGGTAGTATAGAAAGTCTCTTGGTCCAACAGCCTATTGAGATTGTTTAGGTCAACACAGCATGAAAACCCCTAACCTCTTCAGAACAACAAAATGGTAGAGTACACACCGTGTACATCTCTAATCACATCCATGGGCATCCAGTGAATAACAGTCACCTATATCACAGCTCTTTCTACCATGTCTGTTGGTATATGTGATAAAAAAATATTTGGCCTGTATAAAAAGGAACATTTTATACTTCAAATTTATGAATTCTCACACTTGGGGAGACACAAAGCGATTTACAAAAATAATGCAAAAGCATAAAATTAGCACAATAAAACAAAAACAAACAAATGATGAAGCTATCTTTATGAATAAAAACACAACAAAACAAATCACAATACATAAGTCATAAAATTATCAACACTCCCATAAAAAGGATTAACAAAAGAAAGCACACACAACTCTAACCTAAACCCAAATAAGCCATCCAGCCCATACCTACAACAAAATAATCAGATCAAATCCAAAGCCAAGCAGGAATCCAGATTAGTATTTTTTGTCAATAGTCACAGAAAACAACCATGTTTTCACCCACTTCCGAAACAGGAAATAGTCTGCAAGAAGGCAAATCTCATCAAGCAGACTATTACATGAGTTCAGGACAGGTATAGAGAAGCTCTCTTCCTTATACATTTCAAATTAATTTCACTTTTGCCTGGGACCTTCAAAAATTCTTTCTAAAATGACCTCAAAGTATAACCCAGTATATAAGCAAACAACCTATCTTAAAGATAAGATGGTCCCAAATCATGTATTGATTTAAGGGTCAGCATAAGTACTTTAAACTTAATATAATATGAACTCTATGTAATTCATGCCGCGCACATGTTATAAAATCCAGGGTCGGCGCGCGCAAGGGAGTGCACACATGTGCACCTTGCATGCACCGAGCCCGAGGAGAGCCCCGATGGCTTTCCCCGTTCCCTCCAAGACTGCTCTGAAATTGGAGCGGCCTTGGAGGGAACCTTTTCTCCACCCCCCCCCCCCCCACCTTCCCCTATCTAACCCACCCCCCAGCCCTAACTAAATCCCCCCCCACCTTTGTTGAAAAAGTTACGCCTGCCCAAGGCAGGCGTAACTTGCACGCGCCGGCTCGCCATCCCCCGGCACAGGCTGCTGTGCTGTGAAAGGAGTAGGGTTTTTTGGATCCACGCATATGTGCAGTCCACGGATGCAAGCACACATCCCAGAATGAAGTTTCCTTTGGTGGTCTGGGTGAAACGTCTTGGTAAGTTTTTTCCTTTTTATGTTACAAGCTGTGAGACTGGCCTACTAGCACACTTGTGGTGTAGCATCAACATACCAGAGACTCAAACTTGATGCTCCAATTAGGCTTGTGCACTTCAAGAGACCCATGACCACAGTACACCCACACTAGAAACCCCAGCCTGCTGGCCTATGAATGAGAAGCTCTGGAAAAGCAGGATAAGGCTCTTCTAGTACAGCTTTGCTTGACATCTTATTTATTTATTTATTTGTTTGTTTTTATATACCGACATTCATAGGAAACATCACATCGGTTTACAGTAAAATATAAAATGCACAATTAAAATACATATAAATTACAAAATTATAATCATAAAATACATAGAATTCTTAATAAAAACCTCTAAAAAACCAATAAGAAAAAATAAATTACTAAATCAAGGAACTTGAACTATAGAGTTAAGAGAATGCTTGTTGAAAGAGCCAAGTTTTGACTCCTTTCTTAAATGTTCTAGTGTTTGGTTCAAGTCTTACGTTTTGCAGTAAGGAATTCCATAATTGTGGCCCAGCAATGGATAATGCTCTTTCTCTAACAGTATTCAGATGTGCTGATTTAGGGGATGGAATTGGTAATGTCTCATTACTTGCTGATCTTGTGGTTCTTTGAGGGGTATGAAAATGTAAGGCAGCAGTGAGCCATTCAACTTTGTCATTATAAAGGTTCTTATGGATTAATGATAAGGATTTAAACTGGATACGATGTGTGATTGGAAGCCAATGTAATTCTTTTAGAATAGAAGTTATATGTTCAGTTTTCCTAGTGTAGGTTAGAATTCTGGCAGCTGAGTTCTGCAGAAGTTGGAGCGGTCTGGTGGAGGAAGCAGGACGGCCTAATAATAAAGCATTGCGGTAGTTTGTTTTTTAAAAAATGAGTGCTTGAAGAACTGTTCTGAAATCTTGTTTATGAAGCAGGGGTCATAATTTTTTTAAAACATTTAGTTTAAAATAGCCATCTTTAATTATATTATTTATCCACCTTTTTAAGTTTAATTCACTATCAAGCATGATGCCAAGATCTTTAACTTCGTGTGAGATGGAGTATCTATTTGATACTCAACGTCACCCGCAAACGTCACCCGCAACGTCACCGCAAACGTCACCCGCAACGTCACCCGCAAACGTCACCCGCAAACGAGCCATAACAATAGCGGGCCCCACCTTATGGAACACCCTCCCCACCTGTCTCAGAAACGAACCTTCACTGCAAGTCTTCAAAAAACACCTCAAAACATGGCTATTTTTAAAAGCTTTCCCACCCGACACATAACCCGCCCAATCGCACCATCCACTCCATGCCCCCTCCACAAGCATCTCGCCCCACACCTTTCCCTCCCTACACAAGCATCTCCCACCACCCTTTCCCTCCCTATCACTACCTTCCTCCCACACATCCCTTCCTCTCCCCTCCCCCCTCTACACTCCCTGCTCTCCTTACCATAATTTATCCTCATCAACAAGCCATTTATGTACATATGTTATATACTATAGTCTAATGTTCCATGTACTCCTGTTAGTTCTGTTACAACTTGTTATATTTATTACCATGTTATAATGTAAAATATTCTTGTTATATTTATTACCATGTTATAATGTAAAATATTCTTATATCTATTTAATACCATGTTATAATGTAAAATAGGGCTGTTACCACCCTATTCCTTTAGTTATCTGGAAACCGATGTGATATCTCGATCGAATGTCAGTATACTAAATAAATAAATAAATAAATAAATAAATATTTCTTTACTTCTACCTCGATTTGTTTATTTATTTTGTGGCATATTATCAGAAGTTCCAATTTATTTGAACTGAGAGATAGGATCATTTGTGCTAATAATCGGTTTATTGCTTTAATTTCCCAGAGTTTACAGCAGATTCGATAGAGCTTGTGATCAGAATTAAATTCTGTACATCGTCTGCGTAGATAAAATGAGTTAAACCAAGACCTGCTAAAAGCTTGCATAATGGAAGCATATATATATTAAACAGTGTTGAGGATAATGAAGATCCCTGGGGGACGCCATGCACAATATTGATTTGTTCTGATTCATTGTCATTTATTTTAACTTTATATGACCTATTTGCCAAATATGATTCAAACCACCGAATTGTGATATCTTTTAAACCAATTTCTCTTAATCTGTCAAGTAAAGTGTCATGATTAACCATGTCAAATGCTGCAGATATATCAAGCATACTAATAGATAAATTTGACCATTGTCTAAACTTCTCAGGTCAGTGTCCTAGAGGGACACCAGCAGGGTTTCTGTGCTAAAGAATTTTCGAAATCCAAATTGAGAAGGATAGAGAATACTGTGAGTTTCTAGATGCTCTGTAAGCTGTTGATTGACAACTTTTTCCAATATCTTGGATAGAAATGGCAAGTTGGAGATGGGCCTAAAATTAGATGGGTCCAATGAATTTGCTTGAGGTTTTTTTTAATGATTGGTTTAACTATTGCACATTTTAAATTATCAGGAACAGTACCTTGGTTGAGAGAAAGATTAATAATGTCTGCTAGAGGTTTTGCGATTAAATTAGGTACCATCTTTAACGATTTGATGGGAATGGCGTCTGAAGGGTGGGTGGCAGGGTTCATTTTTAAGGAGGATCTCAATTTCAGTTGAGGAGATATTATCAAAAGTGGACCATGAAATCTCTGAATTTGTTGGTAGTGTTATCTTAGATGTCTCATGTGTGTGAATATTTTTAATAGATTTAATGTTTTAACTCTAAAGAAGTTTGCCATCTCATTGCCCTTACTTTTGGTATTTTCATGTGGTATTGTATTCGGGGAAGGATTAGTTAAGTCCGCTACATAGGAAAATAAAGCTCTTGGATTATATTGGTAGTCATGAATTTTGTTTGAGTAATAATTTCACTTAGACTTATTAGTGTTAGATTTATATTTAGTAAGCAGGATCCTGTAATTACTTAAAGAAGCAGGTGTAGGATTTCTACGCCATTTTTTTCTGCATTCCTAAGGGAACTTTTCATTGATTTGAGCTCTGGGGTATATCAGGGGGTTCTGTGTTTTTTATTGGACTTTATTTCTTTTTTAATTATAGGACAGCAGGTATCAGCTATATCGTTTGTAATTAAATTCCACGAGTTAGTGGAGATTCAATGTTAGTTAGGTCTAAGTTTTTAAGGGCATCTGGCATTAGATCTATTAAATCATCTTGTTGACATGGTTTTCTATATTCAATCATAGTTTTCTGAGACAATAAATCATATCTAGGGTAGTGTATAATGCAGTGATGGCCAACCTTTTGAGCTCAGTGTGTCAAAATTCATTAAAAAAAACGAGCATAACTCGGGTGGTGTGTCACTTCTAGAAAAATCCATAATTTTGTGATATTTGTAGCTCTAATCAATAACAAAAAGTTATAATTTTAATGTGTGTATTTATTAATAAAGCAAAAACAAATAATTCTTTATCTTACCTGCTTAGTGACTTTTTTGTTGCTGAATTTCATTGGCTAAATCTTCAATTGAAGGTTGGTATTTCGTACACTTCAAGTCCAAGCAAGCATTACAAACTTCATCTGTCAGTCGGTTTCTTTTATTGGCTCCCATTCATTTTCACACCACTCCCTCCCCATCCCCCAGGCATGCACACATTCATTCTCACACACACAGACCCCCAGGCAGGCACCTATGCATTCACACACATACACCCCCCAGGCAGGCACCTATGCATTCACACACATACACCCCCCAGGCAGAGTCCCATTCATACACATGCACACACTAAAGGCAGAGACCCCCTCTCTTTTGCCAGCAATCTCGGAACCTCTCTCATTCCTCTGCTGCCACTGTCACTGCTGCCACATGGCTATTGGGGAGGTGCCGATTGCTGCTACTGACACTGAAGCCCATTCTGCTGCCTCCTCTGTGCAGGCCCCGTGGGCTTCCACTTTCTCCATGCTGATCTCGTACATTGTGAGATCCGTAGAGAAAGTGCTATTCTTGCACATTCCCAAAGATTACATGTGCCAATCACTAAAAAGTAATTTTTTTTTTTTTGCCTTTGCTATCTGATCTTAGTTTTCTAATTGGTTGGTCACGGGCTTTTTTTTTCCACCTTCCCTTTCTTATTTTTTTGCCAATTCCTTTTATATTGTCTTTTTTTCTGTTTCTTTTCTCTCCATCTTCTTCCCTCAAACACACAGTCAGGTTCTCATTCTCACATGCATTTCTCTTTCTCACACACACACAGGCTCTCACTGGCACATGCTCTCTCTCATACAATCATTCATACACACAGGCTCTCACTGGCACATGCTCTCTCTCTCTCCCTCACAAACACACAGAGGCTCTCACATACTGTCTCTGCAAACATTCAGGTCTTCACTCCCACACACAGTCTCTCAGCTCATCTCAAACACGCACACATGCACACTCTACAGACCCTCAGCCTCTCTCTCACCTCTGGGCCTCCTCTTCGCTGGTCGTCGCAGGATGGGATCTGCAGCAGCCCTGATCTTCTCGGGCCACGGCGGCCCTGCTACCGGGCCTCTTCCTCTTCTCGGGCCACTGCGACTTGGAATTCGCGGCGGCCCGTAAACGCAAATGCTGCTCCTCTTCTGCACGCGCTGATGCTTCACCTCCTTCCTGCCCACGCGGCTCCGGCAACGTTTACTTCCGGGACGCACGGGCAGGAAGGAGGAGGAGCATCAGCGCGTTTAAATGCGATCTTTGTCTTGAGCCTCATCGCTGCGCCGCATGAGCCTCCCTGCACCTGGGGGGCATTGGTGGAGGGGTCTGGAGGGTAGGGGGATACTAAAAAAACAAATTTTAAAGGGTTGGCGCAGCTGAAAAAGAAAAGGCTCGGCGCAGCCAATAAAAAAAAAAATTCCCGATAGTCCTTGAAACGCTGCGCGTGTCAGCAAAAACGTCTCGGCGTGTCACCTCTGACATGCGTGTCATAGGTTAGCCATCACTGGTATAATGAGATGTGAAGAGATCAATCGGTGATCAGACCAAGGAATAGGTAAACTCGTAGGAGCAACTGCATTTTCTACATGGGAGTTGATAAATATAAGATCAACTGTGTGACCTGCCCTGTGTGTTGGAAGATTTATAATTTGCTGAAAAACCTATAGCATACATGGTGGATAAAAATGTTTCACAGCTAGAGGATAGTGGTAAGGAGTCCACATGCAAGTTGAAATGAAGAGTGGGTGACTCGCCAATGAAGAGTGGGTGACTCGCCAGAATGATGGCTACTGCCTGGAGTCAATACCCTTATTAAATAAACATACACAGGCTTGACTCCAACATCGCTCTAAGCTTCAACAGCAAGAGGAAATGTGGAAAAAAGGATTCACACTCACAAAGAGGGGAGTAGCTGGCTTGTTACAGCGGTTACTACCCCAAATCAAATAAGCCTGATACTTCACTTTCGATGCATATACAGCATAGTTCTCTGATTCAACGGCAGGGGAGAAGAAAAGAGGGTTCGCACTCACAAAGCGGGGAGTAGCTGGCTTGTTACGGCGGTTACTACCCCAAACCAAATGGGCCTGATACTTCACTTTCGATGCACATCCAGCATGGCTCTCTGCTTCAACGGCATGGGAGAAGACTTATACGTCACGCATATCCAGCATAGCTCCCTGCTTCAACGGCATGGGAGAAGAAAAACAACCAATAAGGGCTAATAACATAGTCTGGGTAAAACAAATAAGCATGGGTGCAGCTTGCTTATTGCGGCGGCTACTACCCCAAACTAATCAAGCTAGATATTTCACTTGGATGCAGCTCCATCACTGCTCTCTACATTAAAGGTGGGGATGGAAGGGAAATAGAACCAAGAGCTAAGAGAAACAGATAAGTATGAGAGAAAATATGTGTGAAGCTTGCTGGGCAGACTAGATGGGCCATTTGGTCTTCTTCTGCCGTCATTTCTATGTTTCTATGTTTCTATGTTTCTATGAAATCACAGAGTACAACAGTTGGGAGATCTATATTTATGTTATTTACAATAAATTCTATTAGAGGAGAGGCATTAGGATCTAATAAACCTGGAGGAGCATATATTAAACAAATTTGTAAGCACTTTGATTTTAGTAGACTGATCTCAAAATGCATTGGGATATCAACTGTGTTGCGTCCATCAGTCTCAGACGGCTTCGACCCTTGTGCCTCACCTTTTTCACTGCTCTCCCCGCTAGCCTTGGGAGGATGGCTACTGCCGCATCTGCAAGCCGCATTCTCCGGCGTCCCCAGAACGGCTATGGCAAAGCCTCACGCTATGTTTCTCCTAAGGGCCTCCTAGGGTGCGCGTGTCTAAGCTACTCTGCCGCTTCCATGCTGCCGCTGGAAGCTCTCTCTGCCCTTCAGGGTATTCTCTAACCTGGGTACCCGCTCCTCGGGGGCCCTTTGCTTTCTTTCAGGTGCCTTACTGGGATCAGGTACTTGCTCCTCGAGGGCCTGCTCTTCTGCCTCGGTGCCTGTAGCCATCTACTTCTGCCTGGTGGAATCGTCAACCTTACAGCTAGCATCTAGTAAGTAATCCAATTCTCACTCTGTCTCATCTACAGCTCTGCCATGCTGGGAACCCTACACCTGGATCTCTCTATACCATCTTGGTGAGACGGGTTCCTTCTGCAGAGGGTCCCTGGACTGTTACCTCTGGATTACCTCACTACTGCCACCTCTGGTGGTATACATCAGCTGTACAATAAAAGACAAAACTCTGTGTTTGTGCGTCCTGAGTCTAGCCCAGTACTGGGCTCCTGTACTGTGGGGCTCCTCCCCGTGGGCATGGCCATCTTCCACAGTACCCAAGAATCCACTCAAATACCTCAAAACCATAACAAACTGTTTGTAGAGTGAGGTTAAGTTCTTTCTTAATCATAAGCAATAATCCTCCACCCCTTCTATTAATTCTGGGAATGGAAGAAATATCATATAGATTTTTTGGCAGTTGATTTATCCAAACAATGTCTGATTTCTTGAACCAAGTCTCTGTAACACCACAAAAATCCGGTTTGTTATCTAGTAGAAGATCAGTAAAAACAGGCTTTTTTTTTTTTTTTTTTTTTACTAGTGATTGAGCATTGATTAGTAATAATGACAGCATTGATAGACCTATAATGGCTGAGGGCCTCATTTACCAATATCGCACTAGTAACTCAAGGTGGGGATTAGGTATGAGTGTAGGGGGTTGGGGGCCACTTTCACATTCAACATGAGACGTACGAACAGAACAGTGGTCTCTTGTGAAGATTTGATGGACTTCGGAGTGAGGAAACTCACTCCAAGATGAGATTTGGGCAACTGTTCGTACGTCTCATGTTGAATGTGAAAGTGGCCCCCAACCCCCTACACTCATACCTAATCCCCACCTCGAGTTACTAGGTGAGCCTCTCATAGGGATACAAATAGCTGTCTAGGGAAGAAACATTATAGCAAGTTCTCTCTCTCCTCTCCTCTCTCTCTCTCTCTCTCTTCTCTCTCTCTCTCTCTCTCTCTCTCTCTCTCTCTCTCTCTCTCTCTCTCTCTCTCTCTCTCTCTCTCCCCCTCCCTCCCTCCCTCCTGAAATAGGCTGTCGTGAACCACGATAAACCTTTACCGGCCTCTAGCGCACAACGTATCGCGAATGAAAGGGTTGTAGCTATTGGCTGCGTTAGGAGCCACGCTAACACTGCGGCTGTTTCGCCGCACATGATAACTTTACATATGCTCCGCCCCCTGAATAAAAAATTTGCATTCGCAAATCGCATTAACGGCTATTTGCGGATTTATCTCCTGCGGTAACTCCTTGGAAAATGACCCCCTGAGTTTGTGACCAGGGGAACAGGAGTAAGCATTCTTGGTCTGTAAGCTGATTTCCATTGAGCGTTTTTGAATTTAGGATTCGATCTGAAAAGGCTAATGATGGAGGTTATTTGATTGTTTTTCATGATGATAACTTACAAGTAGATTATCCCAAACTGTGATGAGAAAAGATCATGCAGGATCCAATGGTTTAAAAGTTGGGTAATAGCGATACCTTGGTTGTTTGTCCAGTGATTGCTGAAATAGGAGCAAAACTAAGGGGCAGGCCCCTTAGTCACGCGCCTTTGGCGCATGACACCTGGCGCGCGGCGTCTCCTGCCCTGGGCTGGCTTTTTTGGCCCCCTCATCGCGCTGATGAGGAGGGCCAAAAGCTTTGCTTAAGATTTCTCTCTTTCGTAAAGCTTTCTAATAAGTTTGTTAATTTACTTAAACTAAATGCACAGCTCTTATTTTCAATGAATGAATTGGATGTTTGTTTTATTTGGTCTGTGATTCTATGTCTTTATGATTATTGAAAGTCACCTAGAGCCTGGCACCAGGCAACTAATAATTAAATTAAAAAATAATAATAATAATAGCTCATCAGAACTATAGAAGGGGAAGGGGAAAATATAAAAAAAAAAAAAAAGAGAGGAATGACTTTGTGTCAAATATGGACTCTCCATCCGCAAATGTCATGCGATAACTGGCTATTGCATGATAGGCTGCATTTTACATTTTAGTAGTCCAAAATCCAGAAGGGATGGGTTGGAGGACCAATAGCTGAAGATCATCCTCCAGCTTAGACAACAAGGGTTAATCCTGACCCCTCCCCTAGCCATATCATCTGACACTGTGTGGGAGGGGGTAGGTCTGCAAGACTACCTAGATAGAATGTAACCTGTGCTAGCGAGTGGAGCCTCCATCTCTCTCCTTGCCTGTTATGCTGGCTATATTCCCACACAATCAACAGTGCACAAAAATGCAACTAGGTATATATAAAGGTTCATCGTTTTCTGTTTCAGTTTCCCAAGTAAAGAATCTTTGCATGCTGCCACAGAAAAGCTCAGAGTCATTTCTGTTCCATAGTAAGTGTACCTCCTGGAGTTGTGAGGGTGCCTGCTGCACACACACCTATTTCTGACCTTGAATAAGCAGATCGAGCCAGAACTAGTACAAGACAAGGAAATGGAAATCCATCAGTAGGAAGAGCAAGACAGGTCTCACTTATTACTTGAGTGAAATGAAAAAAATTAATGGAATGAAAAAATAGCTGTAAATTTATTGTGTTAGATTATGTAGCTCTACCTATCTATACACATTCAACTGCATCTATTGTAGAAAAACTAAAATATTCATATGAAATAGCTTTTTTTTTTTTTTATAAAGACAAGATGCCCAATCCATGCTACTACATGTGCAGGAGACACACCATATCTAATAAATGATAGATTTTCACACACACAAAACACTGTTTTGTGAAGAGAAAAAGTTAGAACAATCTGTTCAAGATCAATATGTTTTGAGTGAAATTCTAACCTCCAAGACCAGCGCATCTAACTAACAGGTCTATCCAGTACCGAGCGGTAGGAAGAGCTGTGTTAGTGCCTGCGGCACCCGCGGTTGCCGCACGCACAGTGCAGCTCACCTACCGCTCGATCCTGAACACTAATTTTATTTAAATGTAAACCGCGTCCGTGAAGCCTTAGGCCCGCGCAACCCATGTTACTGGATAGAGCGCCTATACAGTATCCTGGGTGCGCGGGCCTAAGGCTTCACGCCACGCTGGTATCTGTCATTTCAAATGTCATTTGAAATGACAGATACCAGGAAGTCGGGTCCGATCGGATGCAAAGTAAGTTGCTTCGCCGCTGTCATCTCTCTCCCCTCCTCCCGAAGCAGGGCGCGAAAAGCAGCCTTGCTCCGGGAGGAGGGGAGAGAGATGACAGTGGCGAAGCAACTTACTTTTGCATCCGATCGGACCCGACAGCGGCGAAGCCAAAAAAAAAGCGAAAAAAGCGAAAAAACAAAAGGTAATCCTGACCTGACCTGACCCGACCCGGACCAGACCTACTTTTGCAGCCGTCCGGCCATCTGTAGAAGATATCGTTGCTCCCCTACCTCCCCGGGAAGATGGCTGCCAGCACGGGGGAAAGCGGCCCCTGTGCATTCAATTGGCTGCTCAAGACGTGACGTCACGACGTTTGATGTCACGTCTTGAGCAGCCAATTGAATGCACAGGGGCCGCTTTCCCCCGTGCTGGCAGCCATCTTCCGGGGAGGTAGGGGAGCAACGATATCTTCTACAGATGGCCGGACGGTGCAAAAAGTAAGTCGGGTCGGGTCACCTTTTGGTTTTTTCGCTTTTTTCGCTTTTTTTTGGCTTCTCCGCTGTCGGGTCCGATCGAATGCAAAAGTAAGTTGCTTCGCCGCTGTCATCTCTCCTCCCGGAGCAGGCTGCTTTTCGCGCCCTGCTCCGGGAGGAGGGAAGAGTGAAGCGGCGAAGCGACTTACATTTTGCTTTTAAGTTTTTTTCGCTTTTTTTTTTTTTTTTTGCGCTTCGGGAGGAGGGGAGAGGACTGGGGCTGCCCCGGAGACCGGCACCCATGATCGCGGCCGGGGCAGGTGAGCGGGGGCTGGGGGAAAGCTTGCCACCTACCCTTACCCCTGCCTCTACCGCAGGGGTCAGGGTAGGCGGTAAGTTTGCAGGTTAAACGCGCGACAAACGGCAGGGAAAACTAGCGATAGTCGGAGCGCGGGTTACGGGACGCTAGGGAATAGCTAATTCGCTCGTTTGCATGCAATATGCATGCCGCGTGCGGAAGGGGTTGCCCGGGGAATTTAGGACGCGGTAGGAATAGGTTAAAGGGGGTTCGGGATCGCAGGAAGGGCTAACGCGGCCGGAAAGTGAGTAGAGAGCCGGTTAGGGACGGGGAAACCGCGGACGCACTTTACAGGATAGACCTGTAAATATCTCATCCACAGATGCATCAAAAACAGCAGAATCTTCTAATCTGATCAGAAGTATAACTCAGACCTTCGTTTCAAAAAATAAATAAATAGTGTACAAAGTTCCTCCAGACATACTTAGTGAAGTAATGGGCAATACCACAATAGTTAAAATGTTTATATTAAACATTCTTTTTTAATCAGAATTCCAAATTTGGAATTGCATTAGTAAATCTCTGGTTCACTCCTACTCCCAATGACCAAAGCAAATCTGATAAAACCATTTTATATTAATACTATTTTTTAAAATCCTATAACAGTGAATTGCCAACAGTCATTTGGGAAATTGCATTCTCTAACTACATGAACTCAGCTACAACACTGACATCTTTAAGCATAAACTCAGCATGCAAGCACCTGGATAACTAGTGGAACCAATTAAAAACAACAAGATGAACACATTTAAAAGGCCCTATTTACCAAAGTTAGAAAAGTATAACCTTATTATGAAGAGATTTTGATTTTTTCATTCATGCTGTCTCTCTTCAGTTTTGGCTCTTGCGTAGTAACACAGTGAATGAAGGCAGATAAGGCCCAAAAAGGTCCATCCAGTCTGCACAGAAAGGAGTTTACAATTGTAACTGCTGCTCTGTGCAGGTTACCCCGTGCAGAAATATTACATTAAAATTACCAGTTATCTTCAAATCCTTTCTCCCACACACTATTTATCCCATTCCCTTTTGAATTCTGCTACTGTTTTTGTCCTCACTACCTCTTCTGGGAGGGCATTCCAGAATATCCACCACCCTTTCTGTGAAAAAAATATTTCCTGATGTTGTTCTTTGGAGCTTCATATTATAACATTTTGTCCAACAGCTTCCTTTCCATTGGAAAAGGTTTGATTCCAGGGCATTATTAATAATTTTCAGGTATTTAAAAATCTGCATCATATCCCCTGACCCCCATTTCTCCTCTCCTCCAGGTATACAATTTTAGGTCCTCATCTCATAAGTCTTTTGGTGCAGGTTCCACACCATTTTAATTGACTTTCTCTGGACCATTACTATCGTGTCTCTATTCTTTTTGAGATGAGGTCGCCAGAACTGAACACAGTATTCCAGGTGAGGCCTCACCAATGATCTGTGCTTGGGCATTACCACATCTTTATTTCCTGCTGGTTATGCCTCTTTTTATGCAGCCCAGCAACCTTCTGGCAGCAGTAACTGCCTTGTCACATTGTTTCACTAGCTTCAGATCATCAGACACTGTTTCCCCAAGATCTCTCTCCTGGTCCATTACCTTCTCTCCTCTCGCATTACATACAGCTCCTTTGGATTTTTGCACCCCAAAAGAATGACTTTAAATACTTCTTTACTACAGGGCCAGCAGCATTTTGCTCACAAGAACTGCAGAAATAAATGTAGCCTGGATCCTGATGGACCATCATACAACAACAGCAAACAACCTATGGAAACTAAACCAATGAAAATGGTTACACATTACTATATTGGGTCAGTTTATCTATAAGGTTTTTATTTTTCATTTTGACAAAACTGCAAAATCTGTAAATTATTCTAAATACCTAAAAGCATAATACTGTACTTTGTTTTCCTATACCTAAAATTTTCAAGCAGTGCCTGTACTTAATAATCTGTTTATTTACCTCCACACACACACACTCTCTCACTCTCTTCTCCAGTTTAAGCCTGCCCACTCCAGGTGACACCAAGAATCCTCACTTCGCTGAGGACTGCACAGATATTACCTCCAATGATGCCTCAATGCTACCCTTTACAGCCAGCAAGGGCTACAAAGAAGCAGAGGACCCCTTCCTTCCTTCCCAGGGATCGAGCACAGCTTCTGCAACAGAAGTGACCCTAGCTGACCCCAGCAGACACAGAATTGAACCAGAGAGTCTCCTGTTACTACAAAAAGTGAAGAACCAATTGAGCTGTTCTAATCAAATACTAGCAAGAAAGAGTTAAAAAACAGCAAGTGAAATGATAGTTATCACAGTGTATAGTTTCGTTGGAAAATATTGAAAATGCTAATAAAGAAAGTTCAAAAAAAAACAAAAAACACAGCAAGTGTTTTAGAAACAAGTAGTCAAGGTCTCTCCGATATAAATTTTAAGGTTACAATTAAATGTCATTGTCAATGACTGAGTTATTGATATAACCCAGCATATTGGCATTTCTTGAACAAAACAACCAAGTATCAGATGACCTGCAAAGAGAAATTACAGCAGTAATCTAAAATTCACACAGCATTCTTAAATGCAATATATCTACTTTTGTAAAACACAAGATAAAATACAAATTCATGTGAATCTATCTGTTTTTTCTTATTATTTGCTTTTTATGTATATCAAAAAAATCAGCAGAGAATGAATTATCAGGAAGGCTGCTCACCACGTAAAAATGTTGCTAGCAGTAATCCTGTTATGTGTTTGACAGTTGCTTGGTTTTGATTTTATTACTACCCTTAACATAAAGCATGGGGGTAACCTACCCGGAGCAGCATTTACTGCCCTTTACAGACAAACAAGTGCGCCTATAAACAAAGCAGTCACAAACTACACATGATGCTACCACCTGAGCTAGGGCAGCCTTCACAGGATGATTCAGTGCTTAAACACCACTCCATTGCTTTTGGGGTCAGCTTGCATCAGAAAAGCAGCACTAGAGGCTCCAGAATGAAGACACTATAAAAGTCACACAAAAACGGTTTGACCACTTAAGTGCATGGGAGCAAGAAGGAAAGAGTATCAGGGCTACATTTATCTATAAGTAAAAGGCACAGCTGCCTTGGGCCCTACGCAGCAGGAGGCCCATTGCATGAGCACATAGGGATCTGCCCAGATGGTTCTATTGGTCAGTGCCCCAAATCTCAGGCAACAAAGAACAACCCTTTGCAGAACAGGAGGGGAGGGGTGAGCCTGGAACAGACAGAACAGCAACAATAAGCTACTTTGCTCCCTAATCCAAACTCTCCCCTCTCCCTTCTGAGGAAAACTGGAGGGAAGGGTTAAGGCTGGAATGGACATAAAGAAAACTTCAGTTTTTGTCTATATATTTCTGTTTCTAATTTGTGATCAAAATCCGTATTTGCTAAGGGTTTACGTTCTGCCAGTGTGCAATTGCTGTGAAGGGATCTGTAGCAGCCTATTTGTTCATTTTTCCCAGTAGGATGTGTATTGAAGTTCTAGGGCCCAGAAAAATTAGTATTGCATTTTCATAGGCAGAGAATCCTGGGAATTAGTACATATATAGGTTTTCTATATAAGTTCTAAATGACATTTTTAAGAACATAAGAAGTTGCCATACTAGGTCAGACCAAGGGTCCATCAAGCCCAGCATCCTGTTTCCAACAGTAGACAAGCCAGGTTACAAGTACCTGGCGAGTACCCAAAACATTAAACAGATCCCATGCTACTAATGCCAGTAATAAGTAGTGACTATTCCCTAAGTCAACTTGATTAATAGTTTATGGACTTCTCCTCCAGGATCTTGTCCAAATCTTTTTTAAACCCAGCTACATTAACTGCCATAACCACATTGTCTGGCAATGAATTTCAGGCAGAGAGCATGGAAGGACACATTTGCAAAGTCATTTAAGCATATGAATAGCAACTTACATACGTAAATTGGCTGTTTGAAAATTACCCTCCCTCAATATATAACTAAAAGTATACACATTGTTGCACCATGGGCTAGATTTTAAAAGCCCTGCGCGCCGGCGGCCTATTTTGCATAGGCCGCCGGCGCGCGCACAGCCCCGGGACGCGTGCAAGTCCCGGGGCTTCATAAATGGGGCGAGGAGGGGGCGTGTCCGGGGGTCAGGGGCGGTTTGGGCGGGGCCGGGGGTGTGGTCGAGGCCTCCGGACCAGCCCCTGGGTTGGGTGATGGCACTCCAGCAGCCCGCTGGCGCGTGCAGATTTACGCCTGCTGAAAGCAGGCGTAAATCTGCCATCAAAGGTAGGGGGGGTGGAAAGAAAGTTCCCTCCGAGGCGGCTCCGATTTCGGAGCAGCCTCGGAGGGAACAGGCAGGCGCGCCGGGCTCGGCGCGTGCAAGTTGCAGAAATGTGCACCCTCTTGTGCGCGCCGACCCTGGATTTTATAAGATACGCGCGGATCTTATAAAATCCTTCCAGCGTACTTTTGTTCGCGCCTGGTGCGCAAACAAAAGTACGCGCTTGCGTAAATTTATAAAATCTACCCCCATGTGTATACTTTCAGCTGCATTTAGAAGCAGCATTCCCATGGGCATGTTTAGGAAGGGAGTGAGGGAGCAGGAAAGTAACATTTGGTGTCATTTTCAAAAAAATGTATGCGTGTAAAAATAGTATACCTCATAGCCATTTTCAAAAGCCCACTTACACACTTAAAGTGCATTTATGCACATAAAACCAAGTTTTAAGTATACAAATCCTTTTAAAAATTACCCCCACAGATTGCATTTAACATTCAATGCCATAGAAAATCCTCGCATACACAAAGCAGATGCAAATATTCATGGATACCTTGTATCCACAGTAATTTTTAAAGGGAAACTCCCTTTGAAAATTGTGACAAAATCTACGAGCACTTCAGCCCAAAGCAGACAGTTAAGAACATAAGAAACTGCCATACTGGGTCAGACCAAGGGTCCATCAAGCCCAGCATCCTGTTTTCAACAGTGGCCAATGCAGGCTACAAGTAGTACCCAAAAACTAAAAGCAGTGGTCAGTTATATTCCCAGCCTGCACTGAAACATTATGTGTGGGGGGTTTTTTTTGTTTTTTTTAAAGATCTTTATGTACTAATAAGTACAACTAAATTTTGTGCAACCCAAGTCCATTGCATTGTACATATGTATGATACTTCTTCATGCATTGCAGATACATTATGCATTTATTTTTGAGGACGGCAGTGGGGGGTGTTCAACTTTAAAACTGCCCACATGGTGCAAACTCCATGTGTGCTTTCTACCTGCAGCCTTTGTGCCAATTTTAAAAAAGGGAAAGCATGTCCTTTCACACAGGTACAAATTATGCAGAGACAGGCACTTACACCTGCTTTTCATGCGGGTGGAATTTTGCTTGACAAAGTGTGCACGGAGATCTGAAAATACAATCTATGCATGCACCGTTTCCTCCTAAACTCATCCCCAGAGAACGCCACCATACAATGATACTCAAAGGTTGCACGTCATGGACTTTTAGCAGCACAGAGGGAAGCCCAGCAGAAATCACTTTGAAAGTTGCCCTCTAAATAAATAAATCAGATGATGACCAGTTTTGCCAAGCATATTTTTTGAATGGCTTTTGGCTTTTTTTTAATAGGGTTCTCCCCATAGAAGGCAAGAGGCCATCTTCAGAAGCTGCAGGGTGGGGAAAGGCTGCAGGATCAGGCAGGAGGGAGCAACAAGATCAATGTGCAATCACTCAGTCATGGGCAGTGTAGCACCAAAATCAAAAGTTTACTGAAAAAAAAATGAGGAAAATTGTAGGAAAAACAAATGAATCAGTTTTAGTTTTTCTAAAACATACAGTTTACAGTCCAAACAAGAGTAAAAAAAAATACACAAAACAGAGCAAGAATGTAGATTTCAGGTGCCCATTCTAGCTTCCCTTGCCTCCAAGATGTTCCAGAAATCAATTAGACTTCTGTGTCACAAATATTTCCTTTCTATTTGTAAGTACTCCAGTCCCTATCCAATGGTTCGACTCTCCTCTTTTCTTGAGATTAATACCCTCCAAAGATTGCACCCACAAAGTCTTCACCAACTTTACTTGCAAACATAGGGCTGGATTTTAAAAGCCCTGCGCGCCGGCGCGCCTATTTTGCATAGGCCGCTGGCGCGCGCACAGCCCCAGGACGCGCGTAAGTCCCGGGGCTTCGTAAAAGGGGCAGGGAGGGGGCGTGTCTGGGATCAGGGGGCGGTTCAGGGCAGGACCGGGGGGCGTGGTGCCGGCCCGGGGGCGTGGTCGAGGCCTCCGGACCAGCCCTCGGGTCGGGTGATGGCGCGCGCAAGTTGCACAAATGTGCACCCCCTTGCGCGTGCCGACCCCGGATTTTATAAGATAAACGCGTAGCCGTGCGTATCTTATAAAATCCAGCGTACTTTTGTACGCGCTTGCATAAATTTATATAATCTACCCCACAGAATACAGCTCCTAGCTGTGGCTTTTTAGCACACTACTAGAGATACCTGATCACAAAACAATTTTCAGAGGGTGGAGCTTTCCTCTCTTTTTGAGAAAAACAAAGGGAAGAATCTCCCACAAAAGATCTGAGAACACAGATCCAGACGTACTATGTCAGTGTGGAAAGACCAAGTGGCCTTCCCAATTGAAAACTAGGCTGCATTATATTCAAATGTGTCAGTTGTATTATGTGTTCCTTGTGTTATATTTACTGATTTAGTAACCTGTTCTGCATGCTACTCAAAAGGTCAGATGAGACAACAAATTAAACTAAATGAAAAAACATGAAGAGTTAGAGACATTCCTCCAGAGAGGAGGCTAATACCCTTGCTACCTCTCTCCACTCTGCCATGATGGAGACTCCTTCATTATATCCATTGGTGAGTGCCTAACTGGCTTTAATGGCAGAGTCTCTAGGTATGGCCTTTCCTATTTGGAGCCTTGCAACCCTCCTGGCACATAGCTCTTGCACGTGCACTTCAGGTCTGTGCTAAAAGCACAAATGACAGCCCAAAGGTTTCCCAATACAGGTTTATATTATTCCTAGGTTTGGGTAAGAACTTTGGATAAAAAAAAATTAATCTGAATTTGTTTAGAATTAATTTGTCAGGATGATGGTCCAGAGCAGTATAACACCATTGTCTGCCCTTGAATCATAGCAAAAAATCTTTGCACTGAACTCTCTAGAAATAGATAAATTATTTACTTGGACCCTGATCTCCTCCCTTACTCTTCCCTTCAGCATGTGCAGTATAACCAGAAATTCAAAAACAGAGCCATGACTACGCTGTGGTCAGTAGTCAAGAAGTTAAAAAAAAGAAAACCACCACCAATAGCAATGGTTTACCAATCTGTTATCAGATTTTTTTTTAATCTCACTAATTTAATTTAGCTTGAAGACCTTTGTTTTAGGCTGAGTGAGTTTAAGCCCAATTATGAAAAACTTATTTGGGGCAATTATTGGATTTTAAATCCTATTTACCCTAAAATCAAAATTGCTTATATATAAAACGTATAGATACACAAAAGTTGGGGCATATCATCATCTTAAACATTGCGGATTTTATCATTTCCTTGGGGATGCTCACATCTTCTTTCCCTACACACCACCCACTTCATCTTCCTTTCATACCTCCAAAGGCAGCAGCAGACTAGCAACCAAGAGCAATTTTTTTTTTTTTAAAGAAAGGTTCCAGATAGCAGCTAACTGCAGTGGCAAAAGGGAAGCGATTGGAAGGAATGTCCTAAATCTGCAGGTCAGCAACCTGGCAAAAAATTAATAATCAGCACTACTGACAGCACAAACCACAGGGACACAGAAAGCTCCGTGCATCCTCCTCCTCCACTCATGCTGCCCAAAGAGGCAGGACAGCTGCACCGACAAGGAGCACATTGCTGTCTATTTATCCATGCAGACCGCTACTCTGCAAGGGGACCTGGGGAAAGGGTAAGGTTTCATGCATGCTATACACCTGTAAAAATACGGTGCATAGCTCGAGCCTCACATACATAATACCTATGCCAGAGTTTCCCAACCCTCTCCTTCAGGCACCCCTAACCAGTCAGGTTTACAGGATATCCACAATGAATATGCATAAGATAGATCTGCATATATCGCAGACCCAAATCTCTCTCATGCATATTCATTGTGATAATCCTGAAAACCCAATTGGCTAGGTGTGCCTCCCTGACAAGGTTACGAAACATTGTGATTTGTCAGATAGCATCACCTCATCATATATGGTCATCCTTCAATAAATTCAGAACAGTACAGATGTGCACTAGTCAACAGCAAGACAAATGTAAGCAATCTTCATTTCACAAAATGCACTCTACCTTACCAAGAGTCATCATGGCCAGCAACTTGAGAAACAAAAGAGGGCTTTGAACCACTGGGGTGTGTGTGTCTGTCTGTCTGTCTGTCTTATAAATATACACACACAGGGGAGCTGCAGCTCAAATTTAGCACATATGACATGTAGTGTAGCATAGGTCGACCCCCTTCCTTTGTTTGAGAACTTTAAGTACTGTTATGGAATCAGAATGCATACAGACCAGATAAGATGTCACAGCAAAGGACAAAACATATCAAAGGAACAGAACACTTCTTATGCTTCATATAAAGAACTGGATTTTGTCATTATTATAAATAAATATAATATTCCTTTGGCATCTTTTGCTTCCAAATGGTTACTGCTGGAAAAAGAACCACTCCAATATTAGCTGTTGCTTACACTGCACTGTCATTTGTCTAAAGCCATAGTCAGAAGCTTTCATAGTAATCAATAAGATCACAATAGCACTTGGTCACAAACAAAAACAGGAATGCAAAATTATTCTTACCTGATAATTTGCTTTCTTTGACACCTGCTAGACCAAACTTTACCATAGGGATTTCCTCCTCCATACGGTAGTTGGTGCAGACAGAGACCATGCCTCCAAGCTGTTTGTCATGACATCAGTTCCCCTATAAGGGAGGTGTGCTGGAGGCAGTCTCCAGTAGACTTCTGCCAAAGCTAATCTTTAGCCACACTGTCCTACTTCGGTTACATGCTAAGAATTCAAAAAATTTTAGCAAAAATTGAGAATTGTCCCTGGAGAACCCATTCAATCCTTGGAGCTGGGGTATTCCGACCCATAAATTTAGGTTAAACCGGTGGCTGTTCTGGCTTTCCCGATGCCGAGAACCAGTAGGCGCAGAAAGACATCAGGGCAACAAACATAAAGACAACATAAACATGAACACGTCCCCTCTCTCAGAAATAAAGAACCTCCCCCTAACTGCTGGTAGGAGCTAAGTTTCTGCCAACCCCTCCCCCCCCCCTCCCCGGTGGGCAGAGGGATAAGATGGGGACATCGCAGGAGAAGCAGTAACTCATTACTCCCCTGATAACTCCTTTCTTGCATATCTTTTACTTTCTTTCCTTCTTTCGCTCATGCCAGGCAGGAACTGGACTGGTCTAGCAGGTGTCAAGGAAAGCAAATTATCAGTTACGAATAATTTTGCATTCCTTATCCCCCTGCTTAGACCAATCCTCACCATAGGGATATACAAAAGCTATCACTCTCTAGGGCAGGAGGTCGCGAATGCAGTACCTAACATCCTTATTTATTTATTTATTTTGAACTTTTATATACCGTGATTCATGTAAAAAATTACATATCACATCGGTTTACAATGGAACGTACATAGCAATAAAGCTTTACATAAAACAAGGGTTACATAGAAATGGGATACATTAAAATAAGTCTATCAATTTATAACTATCAATAAAGTCTATCAATATATAACTTGAAAACTAAACCAAAAAGATGCTTCAAAGGGTGAGGGAAAGGGAGGGCATCCTTACCCCAAAGGAGGCTTCTGAATTGGTCCAGACATCCACTCTATAGTGCTTGGTGAAGGAGTTCAGGGAGGCCCAAGTGGCCACCCTGCAGATCTCCTCTGGAGGCATCTTCGACACCTCCATCCATGACATTGCCTGGGCCCTAGTGGAATGTGCCCACAGGCCTGATGGCACCGCTTTACCTTTCAAGATATAGGCTGTGCCTAGTGCCTCCCCAATCCATTGGCCATGGTTGTTTTGGAGGCTGTCTCCCCTTTCCATGGGCTGCCGAACAATACAAATAACCTGTCAGATTTTCTGATCGGATATATGATCTTGGAGGGAATGTAACTCCACCTACGCCTTACCAGGTTTGCCCTTCTTGAGAGCCAGCAAGTTAATAGTCTGACTGAGGTGAAAGGGTGACAACACCTTAGGCAAAAAGGAAGGGACCGGGCAGAGGATCACAGCTCCTTTAGCAAAGACTAAAAGTTTGGATCTCTGCAGGAGACGGCCTGTACCTTGGAGATTCATCTAGCTGAGCAGATAGCCATCAAGAAAACCGCTTTAAGAGAAAGATCTTTAAGCGACACCTGCCTCAGTGGCTCAAAGGGAGGGCCTGTCAAGGCTTTGAGTACCAGGTTGAGATCCCAAGGTGGGACCAGGAGGTGGAAAATCGACTTGAGATGCTTTACTCCTTTGAGGAAATGCAACAAATTCAGGTGTGTTGTTATACGGCAACCCCTGACTGGGCCCCAAATGCCGAGATGGCTGCTGTCTGCACTCTCATCTGCTGGATCAACTCTAAAATATGCTTGACCTCAGCTTTCCATGGGAACGTTCGCTGGTCATGACAGAAATTCTCAAACGTGCGCCATACTCGAATATAGGTCAGAGAAGTTGACTACTTCCTAGCCTTCAAATAACGGAAATGAATGAAGAGGAATATCCCTTCCTGCCATAAGACAGAATAGAGCAGAGTCTTCCAAGTGTATGAGATCTTGATGAAGAAGGCCTTTCCATTCTGGAAGGCACAAGTGAGGACCTACCAGTAACCTCTGGAGGTCTGCACATCATGCTCTCCTTGGCCAATCTGGTGTTACCAGGATAGTCGGGGTCGCTTGCTTCTCTATTCTCTCTAGTGTTTTTGTTATTAACGGCCATGGAGGGAATACGTACAGCTGGCCTCTGGTTGGCCAGAGCACAAGCAGTATGTCTATTCCACAGGAGCCCAATTCTCTTCTTCAGCTGAAGAAGTGTCTTATCTTCGCATTGAGATGGGTCACCATCAGGTCCATTGTTGGCTGTCTCCATCTGCTCATGATCCTGAAGAAAGCTTCTAGGCTCAGTTCCCATTCCTCTTGGTCCAGCTTGTTCCTGCTTAGGAAGTCTACCTGCTTAGGAAGTCTACCATGAGCTCGCAATGTAGGCTGCCATCAGGCTCTCCAGATTCTGTTCTGCCCAGGTGCAAATCGCTGATGTCTCACGCACTAGAGACTTACTATGTGTGTCCCCCTGACGGTTTATGTAGGTCACCGCCATAATGTTGTTTGAGAGAATTTTGACTGGCTTGTCTTTTAACAATGAGAGAAAACCCCTGAGGGCTAGGCTGATGGCATGAAGCTCCAGCCTCTTTATGGACCAGATCTTCTCCTGTTGGGTACACTTTCCCTAGGCCATCCAATCTTGGCAGTGGGCTCCCCAGCCTATGCTGCTGGGGTCTGTGGTCAGAATGATCCATTCTGGCATGGCTAAGCTTACCCTCTTTAAGAGGTTGGGAAGGTACGTCCACCAGTTTAGGCTATCCCTTGCTGGCTGCTGCAGGGGCACCTGTTGCTCGTAGCTCATTGAACTCGATGACCACCTGGGCATGTGTGCCTGGGCCGATGGGACCAAATCTATGAGTGATGCTATGAAGCCAAAGAGGTGTAGATAGTCCCAAGCAGAAGGGACGTGCAGGAGAAAAAATTTGTTTTCATTTTCGGGAGTTTATTTTCCAAGAATTTTGGTTCGTGGATTATTGGATTCATTTTCATTCGTGAGAAAAAACGAATAATAAAAAAACCCCACCAAAAACAGCCATAAAACGAAAACAAGGCCTCTCAGGGCCTCCCGCCTGAAAAAATGCCAAGAGCTGGGGCAAAGCTAGACCAAAGACCCGGTAGTTATGGCCAGCAGGGGAAGACACCTGAGGATCGCCCTGACCCAGGGAGGAGACTTGTGGCTTGAGAGGAAAAAAAAAAGAAAAAACGGAGATGTCTAACAGCACTCGTACGTACCTGCTGTGAGACAGGGAACTACTGGGGACTACCTCCAGCACCCCCTCCCTTAAAAGGGGGACTTGATGGCACGGCAAACAGCTTGGAGGTGTGTACTCTGTCTGCACCAGCTACAGAGAAGGAAATCCCTATGGTGAGGACTGGACTAGCATGGGGATAAGGAATTAGCTGACATCATAAAAAAAAAGCTACTATTTGCATGTAACACGAATACCCAATGGTCTGTTAAATGAGAGGGTTTATTCTCTTACCCTGTTCACATCAAGGCAAGGGAGTTTTGCATCATACTTTCAGTTACCTTCTGGGTCATAGGAAACACCAGCCTTTACTTACATCAGTGAGAATAGAACATTTATGTAATAAGGGTAACCATGTATGTACGTGTAATATATGTATAATATATATCTACATATATATAGAGAGAGAGGGAGATTGTAAGTTTAATGATGCAATGTGATGGCAAACTGCAACCCAGGCTAGAGAGACTCTGATGAGACTGCAGGATGATCTGCAATATTTTCCTATCATAGCCCCAAGGAAAGAATGCAAACACCACTAAATGTAATGTTTTTAATTTTATACATTAGACAGTCAAAAAAACTTTGTGCAATTTTTTTCTGCACTTTATTTCAAATTATTTTTCTTTTACTACTTTCTCTCCAATTTATTGTTCTTAAGGTCTATATCTAAAGGTCTTAAAGGTATGAATGCAAAAGCAGCAAACGCTGTAGAGAGGAAAGAATGCTCTTTAAAAAGGGATTGCAGCATAAGGCTCCAAAACAGTGGAGCAAGAAGCAACATCAGAAAATATGTTTTCATGGCAAGGATGATGGACGTATGGAACAGCTTGCTAGTGGAGGTAAATGAAGAGAAAGCCAGCGATCAACTGGCATTGCACCAGGGGTGAAATTGGGCAGACTAGATGGGCCCCACAGTCCTCCTCTGCCACTATATTCTCTGTTTCTAAGTTTATGGGAGCATGAAATAAATTATTATTAGTCTTTGTTACATGACATGTCCAAATCATTTTTAAAAAAGCTCAGAAAGCAATAATTTGAAAAGTATTATGATACGATTTAAAGTTATATTAATGCTGATATCAGAAATGAGTTTATGATAGCACAAGTGTGGCAACAGAAAAAAAATTGGCAAATTTCACTGCAGGGACAGCAGCAAGTGAGGAGTCAGAGCAGAGAGGGTGCATCTATCTCAAATTAATACAGATGCACTGAGACATGCACAAGGACAGAGATCTCCATCACAAGAGAAAAGCAAGTATCAGGGCTTGAAAGGTGGACAACTATAATACAAAAAGACTACATAGACACACTGAATTAAAAAAAAAAAGTTCCTGTGTCATTTCACACTAGCTCCTGAAATCATCAATATTATACCAAGCTTCCTTCCATCTTTGCAATTTTCAATGAAGCCTTGTAATAGTATTCACCAAAACACCTGTTGTACTTATAGGAGGAAAGAAAAATAAAATGGTTTTCTTAGCCAGGAGATAATACTTCACTTGGAGCAGTTTGTCATATACACTCGGGCTTTTAACATATGCTCATGAGAAATGAACATGGCATAGTGCAGGGCACTTCACTAGTACAGAGACAATGTAATAAGATGTCCTCAGCAGAGCACACAGGTTTTTTTGTCAAAATAATTTTTATTGGAATAAAACATGAACAGGCAATAAATCCCACCACACTGCAGCAGGTACAACCAATACTTAGAAACCAGTACAGCACACAATTGTGCAATACAACAACAACCAAAACCTCCCTCATGTCTCCATCCCATCTTATTTTGTCATTTTTCCCCCACCAACCCTTCCTCACCGTGTACAAACTATACTCCTGCAGCAATGAGTTTTGCGCAAAAAAATGTGCACACAATACTGTGCGTACAGGTTAGCACCCTCGCACAGAAATCCCATGCTACTGAAGGCATTAGCTATTACCCACTCACCCCCTCCAATACTGGTTGAACTCAGATTTTCTTAGAGCTGAATCCTGATTAGAGGTGGAAAAAAAGTTTCCAGCACTTGTGTCAGTCTGTGGACTAAAATTGAAATTCCAACATCAGGACCTCTAATTGGGATTTATGCACATAAAAAATGTTTTCTGTGCAAAAAACATTTCTGGGTGTATAAATCATATTTTATGTGCACAAAAAAACCCAAAAATAGTGTGCATAAAACACGATTTTGTGCACATAAATCTTATCCCAGAGACTCCCCCCACCATTCAGGTTAAAATGTGGTCAACTTATGCTGAGCACACATTTTTAACTCTCAATATATGAGCATACCATTTGCTTACTGCATTGGGAATTCAATTTTTTTAACATTTGCATTAAGAAATTCAGCACACAGTCTTAACACACAGCTTATTACATTGGGCCTACAGTGATGTGATGATTGTATTTGGGGCACATAGCTGACAGGCTCCATTTTAACTTTGTTTGTTCAACTTACAGAAAAGCACAGTTCAATAAAGAACTACATGGTCAAAAATATAATTTTTGACCATGCAGGCATTTATTGGGACATATCTTGGTAGACAAGAGTTTTAACTTTGCTACAGGCCCATAACCCTGCAAAATCATTATCAGACATCAAATTCTCCCTTACAAATAGATTACTGGATATGTATATCCTACATATAAAAGTTGAGCAAGAAAAGATTAGAAAGAGCTTGTCAGCAATGTGTTCGAAATACCATCACCACATTTCTATACTAGTGAAGTACCCAGTACTATGTCATGTTCCTCAGTAATGAGCAGGTTTTAAAAGCCCAAGTGTGTGTGACAAACTGTCATGCGGTACTCCCAAGTATTATCTTCTGTGTGCTGCAAGCATCAAACCCCTCACAAACCATACTCAAACTAACAGGCCAATTCTGTAAAGAATGCGGGAGAATGGGCACTCCGTGTTGAGCGCCTGCTCTCCCAACGCGTGCCCAGTCACCTCTCCTGGGCGCTTGATCCTATATTTAAATGAGGGGTTGCAGCTAAAAGGAGGCGCTAGGGATGATTATGCATCTCTAGTGCCTCCTTGGCCCAGGAGAGGTGGCTCTGTCAGCAGGTTCAGGAAACTAACGCTCAATTTTACAAGCGTCGGTTTTCCAAACCCACCGACAACCATTGGTTAGGAAAACGGACGCCGTTAAAATTGAGCAGCTGTTCTCCTAACAGGACCAGCCGGCACATTTTTTTTTTACATTTTTGGTTCCTCTGACAATATCGCCAGGATATTAAGTCAGAGGGTGTACAGAACAGCAGTTTTTTCTGCTTTTCTATACACTTTTTTGGGCTGCTCATAAATTAATGCCTGCCCTTGACACGCTAAACTTCTTACAGTATAAGAGGTAATAGACTCGCATTGAAAACATGCGGCCGAACACATGTTAAACAGTGCACATGGCCAAGAACAATTTAGAGAATAGGCCTGTATCTGTGAGTAAACCACTAGCCTGAGAACATTTGTAGTCTCTCTGGAACTGAATGATATACTCACACTTATGGTATAACTTAATACTACTTTAGGTTAATAGTAACTTATTACACCACTAGTGATTTATCCTCTCTATCCACAGTTATCTCTAACCCAGGAGTTCTCAACAAAAATGACAATTTTTCCCTAAAATTAACATAAGAACATAAGAAATTGCCATGCTGGGACAGACCAAGGGTCCATCAAGCCCAGCATCCTGTCTCCAACAGAGGCCAAAAACCAGGCCACAAGAACCTGGCAATTACCCAAACACTAAGAAGAATCCATGTTACTGATGCAATTAATAGCAGTGGCTTATCCCTAAGTATAATTGATTAATAGCCATTAATGGACTTCTCCTCCAAGAACTTATCCAAACCTTTTTTAAACCCAGCTACACTAACTGCACTAACTACCTTCTCTGGCAACAAATTCCAGAGCTTTATTGTGCGTTGAGTGAAAAAGAATTTTCTCCGATTAGTCTTAAATGTGTTACTTGCTAACTTCATGGAATGCCCCCTAGTCCTTCTATTATTCGAAAGTGTAAATAACCGAGTCACATCTACTCGTTCAAGACCTCTCATGATCTTAAAGACCTCTATCATATCCCCCTCAGCCGTCTCTTCTCCAAGCTGAACAGCCCTAACCTCTTCAGCCTTTCCTCATAGGGGAGCTGTTCCATCCCCTTTATCATTTTGGTTGCCCTTCTCTGTACCTTCTCCATCGCAACTATATCTTTTTTTTTTTTTTTTTTTTTTTTTTTTTTTTAATTCTTTATTTCTGATTTCAATTCACAAAACAAAAAATCAAAACATCTATTATAATTTCATACAATGAAATTATTTTCAAGGAAAGGGGATTAACATATTTCTAATTACTTCCCAACAGTTCAAATTAGCATTACATAAAGCAAATCTCCCCTTCCCATTTACCAAACAATATAGGGGAATTGCTAATGAGCATAATTCTAAAAGAAAAAGAAGATATAATTACAAGCATATAGTAACAGAAACTGGTCAGGCCAATTTACTAAACCAAACAGTTATTGCTGGCTAACATTACTTTCCTCATCACCTCGGGCCCTTTGGCCTTCTAAAAATTTTTCCAAATCAGAAGGTTCATAGTATATATATTTTTTCCCCCTCACCCACATCAGACATTTACAGGGAAATCTTATTACAGTTCGTATCCCATAAGTTTTAGCTATATTTGCTAAGGTAATGAATTTTTTCCGCCTGACTTGGGTGTCCCTTGCTATGTCTGGATAGATCCAGATTCTCTGGCCCAAGTAGAGCGAGGTCCTATTAGACATATAAACCTTAAGAATTTTATCTCTGTCCAACTATATCTTTTTTAAGATGCGGTGACCAGAATTGTAAACAGTATTCAAGGTGCGGTCTCACCATGGAGCGATACAGAGGCATTATGACATTTTCCGTTCTATTAACCATTCCCTTCCTAATAATTCCTGGGTACTTCACTAGTATAGAAATAAGTACTGGGTACTTCACTAGTACCCAGTACTGGGTACTTCACTAGTATAGAAATGTGGTGATTGTATACATATGGACTGCGGTACTCCACTGTTTACCCTTTTCCACTGAGAATATTGACCATTTAATCCTACTCTCTGTTTCCTGTCTTTTAACCAGTTTGTAGTCCACGAAAGGACATCGCCTCCTATCCCATGACTTTTTAGTTTTCGTAGAAGCCTCTCATGAGGGACTTTGTCAAACGCCTTCTGAAAATCCAAATACACTACATCTACCGGTTCACCTTTATCCACATGTTTATTAACCCCTTCAAAAAAATGAAGCAGATTTGTTAGGCAAGACTTCCCTTGGGTAAATCCATGTTGACTGTGTCCCATTAAATCATGTCTTTCTATATGCTCTACAATTTTGATCTTGAGAATAGTTTCCACTATTTTTCCCGGCACTGAAGTCAGGCTCACTGGTCTATAATTACCCGGATCGCCCCTGGAGCCTTTTTTAAATATTGGGGTTACATTGGCCACCCTCCAGTCTTCAGGTACAATGGATGATTTTAATGATAGGTTACAAATTTTAACTAATAGATCAGAAATTTCATTTTTTAGTTCCTTCAGAACTCTAGGATGCATACCATCCGGTCCAGGTGATTTGCTACTCTTTAGTTTGTCAATCTGGCCTACTACATCTTCCAGGTTCACAGTGATTTCGTTCAGTTCGTCTGATTCATCACCCCTGAAAACCATCTCCGGAACTGGTATCTCCCCAACATCCTCATTAGTAAACACGGAGGCAAAGAATTCATTTAGTCTTTCTGCAATGGCCTTATCTTCCGTAAGAGCCCCTTTAACCCCTCTGTCATCTAATGGTCCAACCGACTCCCTCACAGGTTTCTTGCTTTGGATATATTTTAAAAAGTTTTTATTATGAGTTTTTGCCTCTATGGCTAACTTCATTTCAAATTCTCTCTTCGCCTGTCTTATCAATGTTTTACACTTACCTTGACACTGCTTATGTTTTATCCCATTTTCTTCAGATGGATCCTTCTTCCAATTTTTGAAGGATGTTTTTTTGGCTAAAATAGCCTCTTTCACCTCACCTTTTAACCATGACGGTAATCGTTTTGCCTTCCTTCCACCTTTCTTAATGCGCGGAATACATATGGACTGCGCCTCTAGGATTGTATTTTTAAACAATGTCCAAGCCTGTTGAACACTTTTAACCTTTGCAGCTGCACCTTTCAGTTTTTTTCTAACTATTTTCCTCATTTTATCAAAGTTTCCCTTTTTAAAATTTAGTGTTAGAGCTGCAGATTTACTTATTGTCCCCCTTCCAGTTATTAGTTTAAATTTGATCATGTTATGATCACTGTTGCCAAGTGGCCCCACCATCGTTACTTCTTTCACCAAATGTTGCATTCCACTAAGAATTAAATCTAAAATAGCTCCCTCTCTTGTAGGTTCCTGAACCAATTGCTCCATGAAGCAGTCATTTATTACATCCAGGAACTTTATGTCTCTAGCAAGTCCTGATGTTACATTTAACCAGTCAATATTGGGGTAATTGAAATCTCCCATTATTATTGCACTGCCAAATTGGTTTGCTTCCCTGATTTCTCTTAGCATTTCATCATCTGTCTGACCATTTTGTCCAGGTGGACGGTAGTATACTCCTATCACTATACTCTTACCCAACACACATGGGATTTCTACCCATATAGATTCTACTGAGCATTTACTCTCTTGTATGATCTTTATCCTGTTAGACTCTATACCCTCCCGGACATAAAGTGCCACACCCCCACCAAGCTGATCCTCCCTATCATTGCGATATAATTTGTACCCTGATATAGCACTGTCCCATTGGTTATCCTCCTTCCACCAAGTCTCTGTGATGCCAATTATGTCAATCTCATCATTTGCTGCTAAACACTCTAACTCTCCCATCTTACTTCTTAGACTTCTGGCATTGGCATACAGACATTTAAAAGTGTGGTTTTGGCTTGTTTTAACAACCTACTTTTCAGTTGTTTGGGATAATTCGGTAATCATTAGCTTTGGTGATTTTTTACATATAGGCATATGAACTATGTTTGCTTTTGATGGAACCTCTCTGTTGGGATGTCCTAACTCTCCTGTTTCATTAGTATCCTTCAAGGATACATTTCTCCGAACCATGCACTGCTGAGTGACTGTCGGCTTTCCCCCTTGTTCTAGTTTAAAAGCTGCTCTATCTCCTTTTTGAAAGTTAGTGCCAGCAGCTTGGTTCCACTCTGGTTAAGGTGGAGCCAGTCCTTTCGGAAAAGTCTCCCCTTTCCCCAAAAGTTTCCCCAGTTCCTTACAAACCTGAATCCCTCTTCCCTGCACCATCGTCTCATCCACGCATTGAAACTCTGGAGCTCTGCCTGCCTTTGGGGACCTGCACGTGGAACAGGGAGCATTTCAGAGAATGCCACCCTGGAGGTTCTGGATTTCAGCTTCCTACCTAAAATCCTAAATTTGGCTTCCAGAACCTCTCACCCACATTTTCCTATGTCGTTGGTGCCCACATGTACCACGACAGCCGGCTCCTCCCCAGCACTGTCTATAATCCTATCTAGGTGACGCGTGAGGTCTGCCACCTTCGCACCAGGCAGGCAAGTTACCAGGCGGTCCTCACGTCCACCAGCCACCCTGCTATCTACATTTCTAATAATTGAATCACCAACTATGATGGCCGGCCTAACCCTTCCCTCCTGGGCAGTAGCCCTGGGAGATTTGTCCTCAGTGCAAGAGGACAATACATTACCTGGAGAGCAGGTCCTTGCTACAGGATCAAATCCATTGGTGCTGCACTTGAGAAACACTGCTCTAACGTTTTACTTAAACTATTACCTGACCAACCTGTCAACTTATTTACAATGAAACAAAAATATAAATCTCAGGAACTGCTTAGAGCTTAGCAAAACTTGTCACATATTTGTAGCAAAGCAACAGAGATTCCACTTCTCCAGCTGCCCGAGCTTCAACTATAATCTTTAAAAACATATCATGCAAAAACCAGCAAGTAGCATACTAAATCCAGGGGCAGCTGAATACTTAACTTTCCACCATATGAAAAGAGACACTGGCATGCCCATTTCAACCAAAAATATCATCTAAGCTAGTTCAAATATCTTTTTCTGGCATATGGCGAAAAATATTAGTCAAATATCTTCCGATATTCAGCCACTGACAGGGCTCAGGGAATTTACAGAATAGAGACCAGGTAGCCTAGCCTTTTTGTCCTATGGCACGATTAATGGCTTTGTTTACATTTTCTTTACAAGCTTGAAATATTCCTCCGACATGGACCGAAAGTCATACTGAGTTATTTCAGTAATATTATATAAACAGCAGAAAAGCTAGTTGTAACCCATGTTTCAAAGAAACAGTAACAAATATAAGCAAAGGTACTGTTAGACACTGCCACACCACAATCGAGAAATACTGCAGATATAACTGGTGAAAGCACATTATGGCCAAACCAATACTTACTTGTTCATACTTTTTTGCATATCCAAATTGTGCAGATTACAGATCTTTAGGGGTTTAATAAGGGAAGAAAGTGAAACTGTCCATTTGTGATAGCTGCCCCTAACAATTATAAGTAAAAAAAAAATAAAAAAAACTTGAATTCCTCATTAAAAGTGGACATTAATAGGTTTCCTTAATATTGCTCAACCAAGAACGTGTTCCTCTACATTTTTCTTTACAGTCGAAAACAGACAAGGAGCAGGAATTAGCACATTTTCTTGACATCACCCAATAAACACAGGAGGGAGTGTGTTAGATCCATAATTTAATAACACAGTTTGTGGTTCGAACACTGCTCCTTCAGATTATACGCATGGATTATTAAAAACACTGCATATAGAACTAAAAGAAAACAATGCGATATAGAGACAAATGAAAGAGCATTCATCATCTGACCTTTTAAAAAGCGGGACTCTGTTATTAGGACCGGACTTAGCATATCCTCGGGAAAGATCCCCCACCCCCACCCCCACCGGACGTCTCGTGCACTCCGCGCTGGCGCTAAAACTTGAAAACTCAGCAGGGGCGCGCGCTGCCCTTCACAGTACAAATTGCGCACGAGCCACTCACCTGGTGCCGGGACCCGCGGCTGCTGAGCGCTGCTCTCAGAGGGGTTGTCGCTGCTGTTCCCTCTCCGGTCTGACACTTGAAGGGGATTCTCCCGGTCTGGCCCGTGTTGCAGCTGCTGGAAGTGCGCGGCCGGGGCGGCTCCGTGTAGGGCGGGCAACGGCGGGTACAACTGCTGGGTCAAGAAGCCGGAGCGAGAGCGAGACCTGGTGCGGGGGTGCTCCAAGAGAAGGAAAGAGGAGGCCGAGGGGTGTGGGGGAGAAGGGGAGGTGGCAAAGGAGTGCAAAAACGGGGACGGCGGAGAGAAAGAGAGGGGAGGAGGTGGAGGGGAGGCCGTTGGCGGCGGCAGCCTGCCTGCAGCCTCAGCTCCTGCCTGACTTGCGTCGAGCCCCGTGCTGGCCCGCTCCTCTCCGGTCCCACCGCTCCCTGGTGACTGCTGCTGCTGCTGCTGCTTGGGGTCCCGCAGCCGAGAGAAGAGGCGGGAGTCCGGCGGCGGCTGCTGCATGGAGCCGGTAGCGATTGGCATCTGCACGTCGGCGGGGAAATAGTGACGGGCGAGGAGGCAAAGAGAGGAAAGAAAACCCAATCCTGGAACTGCTGGCGGGGGAAAAAGCCAAAACCAGCAGGAGGAAGCGAGAGCCCAGTCAACTCAGTGCACGCAGTCTCGGAGCAAAGTACGGAAGGAAAACAAACTCAGCAGGAGCTCCCGTCGCCAACAAAATGTGGATTTCTGGCCCTGGATCCTCAGCCGCGGGGTTGGCTTTTAAGGCAGTGAAACGCTGGCTTCCTAGGGTTTCTACCCTCTCTCTGTAAATCACAAATCGGTCCCCTCCCGAAATAGTATTAGATTCGCAGCAGTGCTCCGAGGAGAAAAGGGGGCTGGTCGGGGGCAGCAGTACGGGTGCCTTCTCTTAATCCAATTTCTCCCACGAAGACCAAATAGGCAACAGAAGTGGCCGATCCAAAGGCGCTCCTGCCCCAGGTCCAGGGCCGGAAAGCTGCCTTTGTTTGTTGCGAGAGCGGCGCTGCCTCCTGCTCCTCCCGGCCCTTTGTATCCGAAGCTCTGGGGGTGGCTCGCGCTCCTCGGCCGCCGCCAATCGCGATTGTTCCTCCGAGTTCTTCTCTGTGTTCTGTCACAGCCGCCCGAGAAGGAGGAGGGCGCCGCGCGGCCCCAGCCGCCAGCATAAATTACAGCAGCGGCAGTGAAGAGAGAGCGCAGCCTGCGCCTCACTCACTTCCGCAGCGGGCCGGTCTCCAGCGGGGGCGGGGGAGAGGGTCAGAGCTCGCCTGAACAGGAAAGAAGGCACTTTCCCCTCCCAGTTGTCTCTTACTCTTATCTCCACCACCAAAAACTTTGGAGGTCATGGATACCCCCTAGGTGGCCAACGGCGCATAACACAGCCCCCGCCCTTTGCCTCCCTTCTCTAATTTTATTTGTAAAAGGGGTCCCAGCTTTTATCCCTTGGGACCCCTGTAGTGAAGAACTCTGAACGGTGGAACACAATCCAAGGAGTGGGGGAGGTAGAGCAGTTAGTATAGTTGGTTGAAACAGAAAAGGTAATACATGGTTCAAGGCAGGGCATGGGCAGACAAATAGCAGCAGGAGAAAGGAAGGGAGGCAACAGAGGTTTTACTACATGGCTGGAAATCCTGTTTGTTTCGTTTGATATAAGATCACAATGACATTGCTTATAAGGAATGAGGAGTATGGCTGGTCCAGTCCAGTACTAACATAGAGATCCCAAGGTCAATGTGTCAGCCTGGTTCAGAGCAAGGGAAGCAGGAGAGGAGATTGGTCCACAGATACAGCCAATGAAAAGCAGCTGGATACTAGGTACATGGGGTGGCCTGTGAAGTAGATCTCTTGGTTAAGCAGGCTGAAATGACCTGGAAGAAGCTGCTTGTGTCTATGATGCATGAATTTATGGAATTAGATTAGCACAGTATAGACTGGGCAGCAGGTTTTCCTGTTGCCACATGATATTACAATTTTTACCACATGGCATTAGTGCCTATGGTATGGGAATAAAAAAGAAGCGGATAGAGTCTCAGGACAGCGAAGGACTGGAGGAGAGAAATTGGAAGGCATGTCAGGGGTCAGGTGACCTGATTGTGATGCAGACAGAGTGGTGTGGGTCCAGATAGAAATTCAGACACACAAAGAGCAGCAGGGTACACGAGAGATCCAGATGTTGAGCTTCAAGGGACCAGATAGAGTTCCAGACAGAGCAGGTGTGGCCAGGGACCTGAGAGAGAGATAGCAGAGAGCAGCATGGATATAAAATAAGGCAGGGCAGAGGGCCCTCATGGACCCAGAGATCAAGTGAACTACTGGACTGCTGGAACATGAGAGGGTAACCTGCATGGGATTGGCAGCTGTTATCCTTAACAGAAGGTATGGGGTAACTGCACGAACAGCAGTTACTACCCTAATCAGAAGGTATGGGGGTAACTGCACAGAATGGCAGTTGCTACTCTTAACTGAAAGTATGGGCCCTTGTGAACCCAGACATTGTGGGATTCAGGAATAGAAAAGTATGTTGGGTGTGATTGTGTGCACACACAGCAGATTCACACACACAACAGGTTCAGGAAGCAAGGAATAGAGAAAGTAAATTTGGTGTGAGTGTTGTGTGCACACACAGTAGATTCAGGAGGCAGAAGGCCCAGGGATCAGGTGGACTGCAGGAACAGAGAACATAAGTATGGCATGAGTGTTTGAGAGCACACACACAATTACATGGACTGGAAGGGAATGGGTGAGAGCGGAATACATCTAAGATGATTGATTTTAAAGAGAAAAATGCGGTGAGAGTCATATTAATATCTAAGTTTTATAAGCAAATTATTTACATTTATTAAGTCAGGAGCAAGGACATACAGCTATCAGTAGTGAATTATTGCAGCATGTGGAATGGGGGCTTTTGGCAACAAGCAAGAAGCAGTAAAACAGATTATCTGAATTTGCTAGTTGTATTATTAGTGCATTATATAAAAAGCTATTTTCGATATACAAAAAACAAGAAAATGGTTGCGTTCCCCAGCAATACAAAACTGCAATTTTTATTAAAAAGATCTGGTTCTATAAAAGGATCTGACCTGTAGCAAATTCCATAGTTAGGGGTTAATGGAAGAATATGATGAGAGCAGGCACAATGGGGTTTTTAAGTAGGGGGGAGGGGAGAGAGACATGGTAGGTATATGTATTGTATATAGACAAATATATATAACTAGCTTACATTATATGATAGATTCTGAATTGTTTAGCTAGGATAGGATATATATTTAATGAACTTTTCACTACCAAGCTTGCCTACAAGCTGTATCCTACTATCCTTCAAGGGGTTAACAAATGACAACAGTATAAGAAAATAACTCAGTTACATTTTGCTACCTTGTTTGTCAAGGTTATTTTGATGTTAAATTATAACTTAAGGGACAAGGAGATTGATTTAATTTATAATACTAGTAATCTTTCAGTGAGATAGCTGATTAATCCAAGGATGGTTTCATTTACAACGCTAGCCATTGTCTCCTTTCAGAAAAGCTGGACAGGCAGAAAGTCAGCATTTATGAAAACAGCAAGTAGGGAATAAGCAATGCTCAGTTTTGTTAAAAGTTGAGGAGACTCATGATATGCAATGGGAGCTGACACAGGAGACTGCACATGGCTCTTTGCTATACAATAGTGGGACCAGAGTAATGCAGTGGGCAGTATATTCACATCTGGGACATGCTGTATGGATGCAAGAGTCAGCAGCCAACTGCAGGATAAAAAATTGGAGCTGAAGTTTGAGATAATTTGAGCAAGATATATAAAGGATATGTGAACGGCTCGGGGGGGGGGGGGGGGGACAAGATGGCGGCGTAAGTTAGGTCGGAGGAACGCTCTCTCTGATACTTTATGATTTCCTCAAAGATGCCTGCAAAAAGAAAGGGTAAGGTGCGCTCTTACCCCACTGAAGCCGCCATGCCCTCAACGCAGAGATTAATAACGTCCTTTAGACCTACCCTGGCCTTGGAGAAGGGGGACACAATCCCCGTTGTGGAGAACCTCGAGGTAGCGAGGAAGCCACCAGTGGAGGTAACCTTAAGTCCCCCGGATCTTCAACCTCCACAGGCCCCGAGATTGACTGGTTCCTCTCTTTTCCCCGCAGCGCCGATTGATGACGGTTGTGCGACTGCGGAAGGTGGGGGCCTGAGAGAGGGTTTGCCCGGTCAAGAAGCCGCATCTCCGCGAGCAGTGGAACTAAACAGTGCGGGAGTAGGGGCTTGTTTCCTTTCCTCGACGCCGAATGGAGACGCTGGAATGCGAGAAGGAGCGACGAGCTTGCCCGGGACAGCAACGGAGGAAGAAGATTTTGCCCATTTGGAAGATATGGGTGAGTCTTTTCAGATTCCACCTAGACCTGCTTTTGCAACACTGGAAGCGTTATGGGACTTAGTGGCCGGATTAGGCCACTCTTTCAAGGAACAAGGGACTAAAATGGGGCGATTAAAGTCTAAGATTGAGTCGCTGGAGGAAAAAGTGGAGAAGCAAGCAATTGAGTTTAAGGCTCAAATCGGAAAAATTGAATCTTCAACAACTAAGAATTCAGACTGCAGTAAAGCTTATAAAGGAGTTTAGTAATGCTAGTAGAAGGCTGGAACACTACCCAATCCTTAGTTAAAATCTAATCCCTGAAGATATCTTCTATATAAATAAAAATGTAAAGTAGTTTGGACGTAATCGATAATCTCAGAAACTACTGCACCAATTGCTTTCAAATTTGGACACAACCTTGCTTTCACTTTCGGCAAGGTTCTTCTCTATCTAGATTACATAGATGTCACACGGTTACAGAGAAAAACATGTTTTTACATGTGTGTGGGGAAAACAGCGACATCTGTTGGACAGACATGCAGTACACGCTATCTACCTTGGGAAATGAAGCTGCTGTACTGCACATGCGCGGGCGGTAGCGCACGTCGGGCACAGCAGGACCAACATGGTGCTGGGAGGAGCAGCAGCAGGGCACAGCGGGACCAACATGGTGCTGGGAGGAGCAGCAGCGGTGGACCGGCGGCGATATCGGGCATGGTGGTGTCGGCCGGCCGAACTTCAACACCTGGGAGGAGCTGCGGCGGCGATCTGGTATGGCTCACGTGCACGACAGGGAGTGATCCTCGCTGACCTTGCGTCTTCGGGAGCGGGCCGTGCAGAACCGCACAAGAGGGACGGGGCGGGGATCAGCTGGGAGGGCATTGCGAGCGGGAGGGGATCTGAGTCAGGGAAGGAGATTCAGAGAGGGTTTGCTGTCATTGACGAAAGGGTAGGGAGTAGGCGGGGAGAGGTGACAGTGAGGGGAGGGAGAATGAAGGGGGCGATGAGTGTCAGGGGAGAGACACAGAGGGGAGAGGTGAGTGTGAGGGGTGAGAGTTGGAGTGGGGACAGGGGAGTGAAGGGGGGGGGGGGGTTAGTGACCGAAGGGGGAGGGTGAGTGTGAGGGGAGAGAGTTGGAGTGGGGACAGGGGAGTGAAGGGGGGGGGGGGGTTAGTGACCGAAGGGGGAGGGGTGAGTGTGAGGGGTGAGAGTTGGAGTGGGGACAGGGGAGTGAATGGGGGGGGGTTAGTGACCGAAGGGGGAGGGGTGAGTGTGAGGGGAGAGAGCTGGAGTGGGGACAGGGGAGTGAAGGGGGGGGTAGTGACCAAAGGGGGAAGGGTGAGTGTGAGGGGAGAGAGTTGGAGTGGGGACAGGGGAGTGAAGGGGGGGGGGGTGAGTGACCAAGGGGGAGGAGGATGTGTGACTGAGGTATATGAGCAAGGGGAAGGGGGAGGGGGGAAAAGAACCTGACTCTGCCACTGCAGCACGTGGCGGGCCACCGCTAGTAAAAGTAATAAGGTAAGGATATGTCAAGTCTGTTTTTTATATAATGGTTTGGGGGTTTTTTTGTTCTATCTCCCTATGATTCTTCCCCCCCCCCCCCATTCCTATAATACCTTTATTGTGGGGGGTATGAGTAAATAGAAGATTTAATGAGTTTTGTTTCTGCAAATGGATAGATATTCCTGAGTATGGATATTGTTCTTGATAATTATGTATTTGGAAATGTACTTATGCATCTGTTTTTTTTCTGTAAGTAAGAGTTATTACTTAAATGTAGATGAAAATGAATAAAATTCAAATTTAAAAAAAAAAAAGGATATGTGAACAAGAAGAAATCATGGACTTTTTCAGTTTAAGGGTTGAGAGTCAGATAGTGATGACTGCAGAGCACTGATGAACAAAAGGGTTCATACAAAACCAATTAACTACTTAGGAGGTGCTAAAGCCAGAGCCAAGAAGCCCACATTCTAGCAAAGTCCATTGTGGGTATGCTAATGGTTGTTGGTGACACAGGAGGAGAGAAGGATAAGATTGGGAACCAATTTTCATCAATAAGAAAATTCAGTCTTCTTGTGAATTTAATGCATAGCAACAGTTGGTATTTTACGGTCTATGGGGGAGATCAATACATTTTGATTAGCTACTTTGAGGACACAATTAAATTCTGCTTTTACCTAAGGGGGAGGGCAAAACAATTAAGTGGTGCCAATGGTTAATTATTATTCAGTAAAGTAACGGGTTACATTTACAGTGTAGAGTTAAGAAGTAAAAGATTTTGGAAATCTGGAGTTAGGGTAGATATGCAGTGAGGATCCCTCCCTTCTCCTGTTTGGGGAACTTTATTATGTAGAGCCTTTCTTCCATGGGTAAAAAAGTCTTTCAAAATTGTTGAAAGAATGAATAGTGGCAAGAGGATACTTGATACAGATTATTTCACCTTATCTTCTGGTACTAAGAAAATGTGTAATTATACCTGCAAGAGGGAGGTGGGGGAAATTAGTGTATAGGCATTCAGTTACTATTCCTCCTTAGTTACCATGATTGACCAATAAGGGATAATAAGTCATTTTCAGAGCTGGGGTTGCAAGCTGCGGACATTGGGGGCATGGGGAATGAAGCAGCATTTCAAAGTCTGGCTCGGGTTAACACAGTGCAGCCAAGCTCAAGCCAAATTTTTTTAATGTGCAACTTTTAATAAGCCAAGTTCAAATTTGTGCACTACAAGCCAGTATCATGCAAATAATATTGGGTTTTCTTGTGTGCTCTATGTTGTGCTGTGTGGTTCATGATCTGTGAATATGCTCACATGGGCACAGCTTGGAGGGTACAGTGGTTGTGCTGAAAACTTGTTTTAAAACCCATGGTCTAGCACTAGCAAGAGATGTGCATTCAGGGGAAGACTAGATAGAGGTGTGGCTGTGTCAATCCAAAAACAAATAGAAAGGAGAATGCAAACTAATATTATGACAGACATGGGACAAAATATGCCCAGTTCAGTTTGTGGAGGAATACAAATTAAGGCCTAAGGTGGAGAGTCCAATTTTAAACACAAGGTTGAGACAGCACTTTCGCAGTTCCAGTTCCAGAAGTGTTGTCAAGTTGCCTTGAGATAGCAACCAGGAACACCAAGGGTTATAGGATACACTCTTTTGGGATTGGGGCACGTCACTGGCCAAGGATTTGGGTATGGAACATAGGCAGATGCAACAAAGCAGATGCTGGGAATAGGACAGCTTCAAAAAACTTTCGGGCCGATACAGTAAAACCCGCGGGAGAGCCGGCGCTCCGAGGCGAGCGCCCGCTTTCCCAACGCGCACCCAGGCCACTCTCCTGGGCGCGCTGTCAAGTATTTAAATGAGGGCCCACGGTAAAAGGAGGCACTGGGGACACTAGCGCGCATCCCTAGCGCCTCCTTTTTGACAGAAGCGGCAGCTGTCAGCGGGTTTGACAGCCAACGCTCAATTTTTTCGGCATCGGTTCTTGAGCCCGCTGACATCCACGGGTTCGGAAAACGGACACTGGCATAATTGAGCATCCGTCTTGCGGGCCATGGGCACGGTTAAAAAAATTTTTCTTTTTAATTTTTAAATGTTTTTTATTTTGAGGGCCTCCAACTTAATATCACTATGATATTAAGTCGGAGGGTGTACAGAAAAGCAGTTTTTTCTGCTTTTCTGTACACTTCCCCAGTGCCGGCCGAAATTAGCGCCTGACTTTGGGCAGGCGTTAATTTTCGAAAGTTTTAATTTTGCTTTCTGTATTGTGCAGGAATGTCTAATAGGCCCATCAACATGCATTTGCATGTTTGCGGGTGCTATTAGTTTTGGGGGGTTGGCCATGCTTTTTTGACGCGCTATTACCCCTTACTGTAGAGCTATTACCCCTTACTGTAGAGCAACCACCTGTCTTCCGAGTTAGAACAGCTCAACCTCACTGATGCAGACTCTGCCACGGCTTCCTGGTCCAAAATCACTAAAAATGTGGCAGACATCACTTGCCCACCATCTACTAAAATCTTACAATCAAATACAGACAACAGAAAACCTTGGTACACACCTGAACTAAAAACCATCAAAAGAGAACTCAGAAGTAGAGAACACCTTTGGCACAAAAACCCTTCTTCAATCAACCTGACGGCTTACAAAGCGAAGATGCACCAATACAGGATCGCCATCCTCCATACGAAAAGAAACTTCTATTCTCAAAAAATCCATCATTTCATCTTCGACCCGAAAGCGTTATTCTCTCTGGTTTCTTCTCTCACCAAGCCATCACCTGCAGCGGTTCCTGATGAACAAGCTGCAAGTAAAGCAACCGAAATAGCAACTTATTTCAAAAAGAAAATCGCAAACCTCATTGCTCCGCTCACAAATAACAATCTAACTCTCCCTCCGCCCCCCATTATCTCATCTGCACCTCCGAATACAAAACTTGAAATCTTTGAATCTACCTCATCATTGAAGATATAAATCATTCTCAAAAAGCTCAAACCTGCATCTCACCCTTTGGACACAATCCCATCCAATCTACTCATCGCCATACCTAGTACCATCTCTAAACATATTGCAAAGATCATAAATTGTTCCTTATCACAGGGCCATGTCCCTGACCCCCTTAAACTTGCTATCCTAAAACCGTTGCTGAAAAAACCTAATCTATCACCAGACGACCCAGCCAATTTCCGCCCTATTGCAAACCTTCCATTCCTAGCCAAAATATTGGAGAGAATAGTAAATCAGCAACTCACAGAATACTTGAACAACAACAAAATCCTCCACCCCAATCAGTATGGATTCAGGAAATCCCGCAACACTGAATCACTCTTAATCACATTAACAGACACCATACTCATGAATCTAGACAAAAAACAACCTTGTCTTCTCATTCTCCTCGAACTTTCTGCAGCTTTTGACACGGTGAACCACTCCGTTCTCTTAGATCAGTTATCGGACATTGGCATCAAAGGCACCGCCCTTAGCTGGTTCAGGTCGTTCCTTCAAAACAGGACGTACAAGGTCAAAATTAACAACAAAGAGTCCCACCCCGTCTGCTCTACCTTGGGTGTACCACAAGGCTCCTCCTTATCCCCAAACCTCTTCAACATCTACCTGCTCCCTCTCTGCCAACTCCTCTCCAAACTAAATCTAATTTATTATCTTTACGCGGATGATGTTCAAATCCTTCTACCGATCACAGAATCATTAAACAAAACCCTTGTATTCTGGGATACCTGCCTTAAGTCTATCAACAGCCTTCTTTCAAGCCTTAACTTGATCCTGAACACTAACAAAACAGAACTCCTACTCATCTCTCACGATGGAAATATCACACTGCCCAACCTGCATTCCACAACCTGTCCTAACTTCTCCCCCCAAGTCAGAAACTTAGGAGTCACCTTGGACAAACAACTGAGCCTCAAAAGTTTCATCAACAACACGACTAAGGACTGCTTTTTCAAACTTCAAGTATTAAAACGACTGAGACCTCTCCTCCACTTCCATGACTTCCGTACTGTGTTCCAGGCAATCATCCTCTCAAAAGTAGATTACTGTAACTCTCTTCTGATCGGCCTTCCTGCCATTACTATCAAACCATTACAGATGCTGCAAAATGCAGCAGCCAGAATTCTTACCAGGACTAAAAAAAAGGGACCACATTACTCCCATCCTGATGAACCTCCACTGGCTCCCGATCAAATACACGGTTAGAGGTGTGTATATATATATATATATATATATACACCTCTAACCGTGTATATATATATATATATATATATATATTTCTTATTCATACAATTTTCATTCATATATTCATATCTCCGGGTGGTTATCAGCATTGCAGTGAATTAACTTTACACATATATTTATTATGAATTCTGGTCTCCAATCTGTTGTATTCTTAAACTGAGTAAATGCATTCTGTATTGATTTTGAAAATTTTCACCTTCACGGTGCTGTTTCAAGCAATAAGTGTATTCTCAACACTCAATACTTTGTGAATCATAGAAAATAGTGTGATTGTGGAAGAGCCAATAGATGTGGCTGATAAGGTATTTGATTCATGTTTTTTGCACACACAATAGTCACTATAGGAGTTTTATTGGCTAAATAACATTCACTTTTTCACTACTTCTGATTTTTATTCTTTTTTATACATTTTTATTCTTGTTTACATCATTATAACAATTAATTTCCTTTAAAATATAACACTTATGTTTCATGAAGCGTAATCTATCCACTTCAAGTTGTTTATACAAACATGTGGTCTCTCATCCCCTCTTCTCATATTTGCCATTTTTGATGTATTCACATACATACATGTGATGTTTTATATTTTTAAAGATATTTGTACACACATGATTTTATATTGTATTTATAATATTTATGTAATTTATGTGTACGTATATATACGTTTTTGTTTTATTTATTTATGTAAGTTATGTCTAATTTGATTTTACACATATTTATGTATGTATGTGTGTGTTATACTTTTTACAATAGCCCCTGAGGCAGCTCCTAGAAGATCAAAACTCGGCCAGAGTCGGGCAAGATCCAATAAAGCCTTTTTTACCGATCCTTCTCTACGTGTTTATCTTTCTCCTATGTCTTCATTACTATCTCCCTTATTTTGTATAATACCTCTGCCTCTACTTTTCAAATTGTAATCTCTCTTACTTTTGTTATATGTGAACCGATGTGATGACTTTTGTTGAATATCGGTATACAAAAAACAAATAAATGTACATTCATGCTATTAATGAATGTACAACAGTTACAGTATGTTATGCTATAATTCTCTTTACACTAAGATTAATACTAGTAAGTTGTATTTAAAGGGAAATGCTACAACATTCATTTAAGTTGATGCTTACTGCTTAATACTTAATATTTAGGACTTTGATAATTATGGTCTAGATCAGTATTTCCCAGCCAGCGTGCCATGGCACACTAGTGTGCCTTCAGACCTGATCAGCATTCCATAGAAAAATTTTCCTTGCGTGATTCTCAGATCCAAAACAGCATTTGGACTCAGCCGTCAGCATCCCTCAGCAACAAGAGTCACCAGCAGTGGCTCTTAAACATAAGAACGTGCCATACTGGGTCAGACCAAGGGTCTATCAAGCCCAGCATCCTGTTTCCAACAGTGGCCAATCCAGGCTACAGTACCTGGCAAGTAACCAAAAACGAAATCTATCCCATGTTACCGTTGATAGAACCGGTAATAGCAGTGGCTGTTTTCTAGGTCAACTTTAATTAATAGCAGGTAATGGACTTCTCTTCTAAGAACTTATTCAATCCTTGTTTAAATACGGCTACACTAACTGCACTAACCACATCCTCTGCCTCCACTTGGCTAGACCCACAGGCGCTGCCTGTCTCACCTGGAGTACCTTCCTGAACTGTTGCCTCCCTGAGGTCTCTGGAGCTTCCAGTTTGGGTCTAGCCTATCCACCTTGCATCAGCTGTGCACCCTTGCTTGTGGTGGGCACACCCCTCCTTTACCTCTCCGGGAGACCACCAGAGGCCCACCTAAATCCAGGCAGTCTCGGTACCCAAGGGTTCAACCTGCAGAAAACCCCGGACTGTTATTGGTGAAGCTCCAGTTAGCCTCTATCTCCTTGTATGCTCCGCCTCCTGGTGGCAGGTGCTCTCTGGGTCCAACCAGAGGGCCGTACCAATCCTGCACCAGGCCAAAGGTCCACCTACAGCGCAGCATTTACTACTCTTCAGTTTGTCAATCAAGCCTACCACATCTTCTAGGTTAACCGTGATTTCTCCAACATCCTCTTCAGTAAACACCAAAGCAAAGAAATTGTTTAATCTTTCCGTGATGGTCTTATCTTCTCTAAGTGCCCCTTTAACCCCTCGATCATCTAACGGTCCAACTGACTCCCTCACAGGCTTTCTGCTTCTGATATATTTAAAAAAGTTTTTACTGTGAGGTTTTGCCTCTATGGCCAAATTCCTTTCAAATTATCCTTTGCCTGTCTTATCAATGTCATACATTTAACTTGCCAATGCTTATGCATTATCCTATTTTCTTCTGTTGGATCCTTCTTCCAATTTTTGAATGAAGATCTTTTGGCTAAAATAGCTTCTTTCACCTCACCTTTTAACCATGCTGGTAAATGTTTTGCCTTCCTTCCACCTTTCTTAATGTTTGGAATACATCTGGACTGAGCTTCTAGGATGGTATTTTTTAACAATGTCCACGCCTCTGGCACACTTTTTTTTACCTTTGTAACTGCTCCTTTCAAATTTTTTCTAACTATTTTTCTCATTTTATCAAAGTTTCCCTTTTGAAAGTTTAGCACAGAGCTGTGGATTTGCTTACTGTCCCCCTTCCAGTCATTAATTCAAATTTGATCATATTATGATCACTATTGCCAACGGTGCTACCATCTTTACCTCTCTCACCAAATCTTGTGCTCCACTGAGAATTAGATCTAAAATTGCTCCCTCTCTCATCAGTTCATGAACCAATTGCTCCATAAAACTGTCATTCATTCCATCCAGGAACTTTATCTCTTGAGCATGTCCCGATGATACATTTACCCAGTCAATATTGGGGTAATTGAAATCTCCCATTATTACTGCACTAACAATTTGGTGAGTGCAGTAATTTCTCTTAGCATTTCACTGTCCGTCTCACCATCTTGGCCAGGTGGACGGGTGGACGGTAGTATACTCCTATCACTATTGTCTTCCCCAACATACAAGGGATTTCTGCCCATAAAGATTCGATTGTGCATTTAGTCTCATGCAGTCTAACGTCTGTTTATTCGCTGCCTTACTGACTATTAAAAGCACAAACAGACTAAATAATATTCCCCAATAGTTAACTTTGCCCCAATACTTTTAAAAAAGAAAATTTCCCAAGCAAAACTTACTGATTCCTTTCAGCCACCAGCAAGGTGATCATTTCCTCTCAGTGCTCCCATTAGATTGTGGGTTACTGAGCTCTTCCCTTGAATATATAGTATGCTTCTAAGGTAAATTAATGCAAAAAATCCCTTTGGAGATTTACACTAGTTAGTTGTCCTGAGTGTCTCACTGCTGTTCTGATTAACAAATGATGGTACCTAAGCAAATCAATCAAACAACCTTAACACTTCAGTGCTGCGGCCGTCGGTCGCAGACGGCTGCGACCTCTCATGTTCACCTCTTTTTTTTTTCCCTGCACCATCAATCATTGGGAGGATGACGGCCTCCACCAACCAACGCCGACTTCCCCGGCGTCCCCAGGACAGTGTGTGCACTGCTGACCACCATCTTACTTCTGGCATCACCTAGGCGTGTGCACGCGGGCAGGGCCTCCTTATGAATACGTCAGGGCGGGAACCTCGGGGCGTCCCCTCCCGATGATGTCAACACCTCTAGTGTACTTATACTGATTGGCCCATTGCTAAGACGAGTTAGCAAGGAGTTCTCTTGCTTGTTAAATCCGCTCTAACTTGGATCTTCTGTTCCAGACTCTCCTCCTGGCATTCGGATGCTCTGCATACCCGCTCCTCGGGGGCTCTTCCTTGTCTTGGCTATCCGCTCCTTTGAGGGCCCTCCTGCCTGGGACTTCCTGACCTGCTCCTCGGGTATCTCTGCCAGGACTTCCTTGTGTGAGTACATTCTCCAACTTCTATCAACTTTACTGAAGATTCCACGGCGTACCCCATCCTCGAGCCACTACCATTCTTCAGCCTGTCTATGCTACTCTATCTGTGCCTCAGGATATTACACCATCCATCCAAGGTCTACGGCTTGGTTCCTGTATCACCGACCTCTGCCTCCTTGGCATCTTTAGTACAGCTTCCTCGATATACCCTGCGCTGCGGGCCACTACCGGATCTGCACTTAGAGGTATTTACATCAGCCTGCAGGAATCCCCGGGTGTACCCCACGCTGCGGGTCACTACCGGACCTTCAGCTCTACATCATCATCCTAACTACTGTATTTTCTCTAAGACTGTGTTTATTACATTTCCCGCTCCTCGGGTTACGTACTATATTCTCTCCTTAATAAAGTCTCTCTCACAGCTGTGTCCTAGGTCCCTGAGACCATGCCCACCGATGGTGAGGCCCACGGGGCTCCTTCCTGTGGGCAGAGACATCTCTCACCTCTGCCCGGGGTTCACAAATTCATCAAAACCATAACATTCAGTTAATCAGCCAGAGTGACTCACTGCTCTCTTGATTAACAAATGTTGGTACCTAATTAAACCAAATCAGACTACCTTAACACCTTTCTAAGGTGAGTACTGAACTGAACTTTTCCACCTTTTTACTTAGGTATATACTGCTCCTAGCTTATTTCTAGCTTTTGGCTACCTTTTTTTTTTTTTTTTAAGTATACAAGCACTCTAACTTTTCCTTATTTGCTGCCTTACAGACTATTAAAAATAAAAACACTAACTACTGATTATTAGCTGCCTTACTATTTAAAAATACAAACAGTCTAACTTCTGTTTATGTGCTGCCTTACTGACTGTTAAAAACATAAACACACTAAATAATATTCCCCAATAGTTAACTTTGCTCCAATACTTTCTGAGAACCTGGGTAATCATGCATACCTCTTCTTCCTAGCTACAGCATAAACCTTGGACTATGGTAATCAATGGAGAGCATGCAGGGCTTGGGGTGCCAAAAGTGGGCAGGGCACCGCAGAGTGAGGGCATTGCGCAGCACCTGCCCGATCTCTCTCTCTGCAAGATCGCGGAAGAGAGAAAGAGATCATGTGGTAGTGTGACGTCACTGTCTAGGGCGACTGTACATCCTGGCACTGCATAGTACCTTCTCATCCCCTTTGAGACCTTCCAGTCTCTGTCTTATGCCGAAACTGAATAAAACAGAGGCTTAAAATACAGAGTTTTAGGACAGAGAACACATTTACTGATTCAGTTCAGCTGAGGAAACCACCTCATCATCAGTCACAAAAGGCCCAATTATGTGTTTTAAAACTATAGAATAAAATGGTGATGCGCCTGCCTACCTCAAGCCCTCCTAGCTGTCCCTATGGAACTCCCTGCCACTGAACATCAGAGAGTTTTTAGACCTCAAGCCCTCCTAGCTGTCCCTATGGAACTCCCTGCCACTGAACATCAGAGAGTTTTTAGACCTCAAGCCCTCCTAGCTGTCCCTATGGAACTCCCTGCCACTGAACATCAGAGAGTTTTTAGACCTCAAGCCCTCCTAGCTGTCCCTCCGGAGCTCCCTGCCACTCAACATCAGAGAGTTTTTAGACCGGAAGCCAAGATACAGCCTGTCTCTCAAGAGGTGGTCCTCAGCACTGAAGAGAATTACAGCAGAAACAAGGGCAGTCAGCTCTACTGCTCCACCTCTGCCATCTCTCCCCAGCCCCTAACTTGCTGCATCTTATCTAGATGTAACCCAGACAGTAAACCTCCCCACACCTCTGCCCCTCCTTACCTAAGAAAGTGGACAATGGTCTCAGCCATGCACCTTCCCAATCATCACCTCAGAAAGAATACTTTGTCATCCAGCAGAGTCGCTCTTAGTCCTTTTAAGCTCAATGTATCCCTATGTTTCCCTACTGGTGCCTTTACCTCATTACACCTCCCCCAATGCCGTTACGCCTTTGGTATTTCCCTGTGCCCTGATACAGAATCTTCTCAGAGTAGCCTACAAACACCAATGGAAATCTGAATTGGTTCTAGCTCACTTTCAACTCTTTTTGTTGAAAAAGCAAGGAATAGAAAATAGTATGTGTAACATTTGATTTATGTTTTATACTTTTTATACCCCACACTTAAATCATACAGCGAGGATGAGGAGCTCCTTTCAAAGAAGGAAAATTGCTGTAGGAAGCCGCTGCTGCAATATAGAGGTCCAGAGTGGCCCCCATGTCTCAGGACAGACTGACTCAGCAGCTGTGTGCAGGATCAGCTTTCTCTGCTGCTAATACTGGGGAGGAAGGGGGGCAGATGGCATCAGTCAGAGGTGGCTCTCCCCTAATCTCCCACCCTCCTCCCTCTCTCTTGCTTTTCCTCTCCCTGCTCTCCCACTGCTCTTTCCCAGCTTCACTCCCACCTCCCCGAGATGGTGTGTGCTCATCTGCTGTCAGTGACAGGAGGTGGCCTTCCTCCCTCTCTCCTGCTTCTCCTCTCCCTGCTCTGTCCTGGGCCACTATCCCTCTCTCAGCCTCTCTCTCTACATCTTCCCTCTTACCTACTTCCCTCCAGCCTCCCTCCTGCTTCCCTGGTCCCTGTTCTGTCCTCAGACTGCCTTCCTTCTTCCTCTTTCTGAATCCATTAGAAAAGAAGCGGAGTACTGCTACCCAGGAAAGTCCAAACTTCCCAAGCAATGAGCTATGCAGGGAAGATGACAGGACTGGACATCCTGCTCTGGAGAATGGCTGCAGGGTTTTCTGCTCAGCAGGTAGGAGACTAGCAGAAGGCCATTAGACAAGTCACTCCTATCGATGCACGTCTCCTCTATTGCCAATTCCCAACTCCGTTCCTTATAACTCGCTGCACCATGTGCATGACTTCCCGATCTACTGCATCATGCTTTCTCTCTCATCTTGTTTAAATTCCATCTAAAAAAAACCCCACCTTTTTGAAGCTGCTTTTAAATCTTAAGCCTGATTGTCCGCCTTTAGACTCTTTAACTAATTTTAACCGTTGTCTTTCTATATGAAACTCCCCAAGTCTCTTGATCTGTATGTTTGTCTTGATAAGATTGTAAGCTCTATTAAGCAGGGACTGTCTCTTGTGTGTTGTTTATACAGCACTGCATACGTCAAGTAGCACTATAGAAATGTTAAGCAGTAGTAGTAGTGTGTGCCCAGAGCACTGGATGTGATTCACTCTGAGTGGTGGGAGCAGCAGCAGTGGAGTTCTGGCAGCCACATGCGGCAGCTATAGTTAACTGTCTGAGCTGGCTGCCCATATCACACCAGCTTCTCCCTTTTTCTGCACTTGTATATACTGTAGAACTGGCTCACTGTGGTGAGTTCATTTGTATCTCTGCCCCCTCTCCCTTTGCTTTAAAATTTGGAAGAGATTGGTGGGACTTTCAGTGCATCCCTACCTCTTCTTTTGATAATATGAGAACTTCCATGTCTGTCTCCCTGTAGGTTGGTGTGCCATACATTGTTAAGAACATAAGAAATTGCCCTGCTGGGTCAGACCAAGGGTCCATCAAGCCCAGCATCCTGTTTCCAACAGAGGCCAAACCAGGCCACAAGAACCTGGCAATTAATCAAACACTAAGAAGATCCCATGCTACTGATGCAATTAATAGCAGTGGCTATTCCCTAAGTAAACTTGATTAATAGCAGTTAATGGACTTTTTTTTTATGTAGTTATGCTTTGGCTTGAAAAGGTTAGGAAAGACTGGGCTAGATGTATCTCCTCTGGCTGTGATTGTAAATGATAATTACAAAGCCCTGCTTTTAATCATAAGTCCTTTTTGTGACAAGATACTTATTTAACATTTTCAGGCCAATGCAATAATCTGGGCACCAATAAAATGTGCGCTGGTTTTCAGCACACATTTCTAATGCCCAGATTTATTTTTTTTTAAACTCTGGATGCAGAAAGCTAATGCATTGGGAGTTTTAAAAAAATGTGAATTCTGCACAAGCCAAATACACATTTTAACTTGGGAAGGGAGGAGGCATCCCTGACAAGTTGCTACCACCACCTCCACTTAGCCAGATAAATTCTGATTTAACTGTCTATCTGGCAGCGGGAAGCAGCCACCAGATAGCCACATAGGTCAGTACTTATACAGCTATCTGCCACAGGTACCACAACTTAGCAGGATAAGTACTTTAGCCAGCTAAGTAGCAGTGAAATGTGCCAAATGGCCAAATAAGTACTGACTTATGCAGCTATTTGTTGGCTGCTTCCTGCTGCCAGCTAGATGGATAATCAGTATTTATCTGGCTAAATGGCAGGAACTGCTGCCACTTACCCAGAGAATTTTGGACTATATTTGAAACTTTTTTTTTAAACTTTTTAACTATTTTTTTAATTGCGTTGGAAACTTAACTCCAGTTCTGAGCAAGGGTAATGTTTCTAGTACTAAAAAAAAATTGTGCTGGCGAGATGCAGTCTCTCTGAATCGGGGAGTACTGCTTAATGCTCTTATTTGTATGGGATTTCCATGTGAGGGCACTAAGCAGTACTCCCGTTTGGAAATGCACATGTTCTGCGTGCAAAACTCCTTGCTGTATCAGCAGTACGTTTTGCATGCAGAAAATGCACGTTGAAATGCAGGCAGAAAGGTGTATTCGACTGAACACACCTTTCTGCCTCAACCTGTTTGCGAATAAAACCATATTCTACTTATCTCATGAATCTGTGAATGCTGGAACTTGTTGTGGCTCAAAATGCTGAGTATCCCAACTAGAAGCTAATCAAAGGGCCGATACAGAAAAAAGCGCGAGAGAGCCAGCGAGCACCCGTTCTCCCGACGCGCGTACTGTATAAGGGATAAAGCTAGCGCGTCGAAAACGCTCATCCGAACCTGGGCTAACAGTGCGCTCCACTGGAGCGCACTGTTAGCCCACTGTTAGCTCCACTGGAGCGCACTGTACTGTATCGGCCTGTTTATTTGCAAACAAAGAAACTGTCAAGAACATCTCATTAGTGAATCACTATATTATACCCTGTTGTCTGGAAAATAAAAACTTAAAAAATAAATAATAAAACTATAATAAAGAATACCAATCTACTTCCTATTTATTTATTTATTTAACATTTTTATATACCGACCTTCATGAAAAAAATTCATATCAGATCGGTTTACATGTAACAAGGGGTATAACTTATTCAACCATATAACAAGAGGTGAAAGATACATATAACAAGGAGGTATTAACTAGGAGGGCTAGGATAGCCGGAGATATAGGTCAGCATAACTGAATGAATTAGATATAATATAAAGAAGGGAGGCATAAATATAATGCCTAAACTTGGAGGGGCGTTTAGTTAGGAGTCAGTGTCTGGACTGGTGGAGAAATTGTTGGATATGCCAGTTAGGGGAAGGCTTGGAGGAAGAGCCATGTCTTGAGTTTTTTTCGGAAGGTTAGAGGGCATGATTCTAGTCTGAGGTCTGTGGGCAGGTTGTTCCAGATGTCTGGGCCAGCTGTAGAAAAAGCTCGTTCTTTGGTGGATGATAGGCGAGTGGATTTCGTAGGGGGGGTTTGCAGGGTGCCTTTATATGCTTCTCTGATAGGTCTAGAAGATGAGTATAGTTTGAGAGGAATCTGGAGGTCTAGTTGTTGCTGATTATGAATGGTTTTGTGAATTATGGTGAGGGCCTTGTGTAATATTCTGTATTTTATTGGCAGCCAGTGAAGGTTCCGAAGTATGGGGGTGATGTGTGCTCCTCTGTTGGTATTGGTCAGGATTCTAGCCGCAGTGTTTTGAAGCATCTGTAATGGTTTGATAGATGAGCTGGGGAGCCCGAGAAGGAGAGAGTTGCAGTAATCTGTTTTGGAGAAGAGCGTGGTTTGTAGCACGGTCCTGAAATCCTGGAAGTGGAGGAGGGGTTTGAGCCTTTTCATGACTTGTAATTTATAAAAGCAATCCTTGGTGGTGTTATTGATGGATTTCTTGAGATTCAGATGGTTATCGATGATTACTCCTAGGTCCCTTACTTGCGTGATCTGGGTGTTGTAAGTTGGTGGATTGATTAAGGCCGAGTGGTTGGGGGAGATGAGTAGGAGTTCTGTCTTGGTTGCATTGAGAACTAGATTCAAGTTGGTGAGCAGGCGGTTAATAGATTGGAGGCAGCTTTCCCAAAAGGCGAGGGACTTAGGGAGGGATTCTGTTATGGGAATCAGAATCTGCACGTCGTCTGCATATAGGTAGTGTGTTAATTTTAGGTTAGTGAGCAATTGACAGAGGGGCAGGAGGTATATATTGAAAAGGGTGGGTGACAAGGAAGAGCCTTGTGGTATGCCTAATGTTGATTTGATGTCTGGGGATTCATTGTTATTGATTTTTACTTTGAAGCTTCTGTTACTGAGGAAGGAGTTAAACCAACTGTGGGCAAATCCTGTTAATCCGATTTCTGAAAGGTGATTTAGTAGGATGGAGTGGTTCACGGTGTCAAAGGCTGATGAAATGTCAAGGAGAGCTAGGATGAAAGAGCGTCCTTTGTCAAGGCCCATGAGGATGTGGTCAGAAAGGGAGATGAGTAGGGTTTCTGTACTTGATGATTTACGAAAGCCATATTGGGATGGGTAGAGGATATTGTGTTCTTCCAGGTAAACCGAGAGTTGTGTATTTACCACTTTCTCCATGATTTTTGCCAGAAAAGGGAGGTTGGATATGGGGCGGAAATTTGAGGGTTCTCTTGTGTCCAGATTGGGTTTCTTCAGGAGGGGCTTGAGAGACGCCGTTTTTAGCCTGTCCGGGTAGATTCCTTGGGCGAGTGAGCAATTTATGATATTGGCTAAAGGTCTAGAGATAGCATCCGGGATGAGAAGCAGTAGTTTAGTTGGGATGTGGTCTGCTGGGTGGTTAGATGGTTTCAGCCTCTTAAGTATAGATTTGATCTCCAGTGGGGTTGTGGGTTTGAAGGAGTCAAGGATGGCACCGGTATGAGGAATGGAATTGGAGAATAGGGAGGGGGAGGTTGCATTGGTGGGGAGGCGCGCTAATGTGTCTGCAGTTTTTTTTTCTGAAAGAAGAGTGCTAGGTCGTTTGCTTTGGATTGAGCTTGGTCATCTGGTATGGTGGGGGTAGAGGATTTTGTGAGTTGGGAGACATAAGAGAACAGGGTCCTGGCATCAAATTGAAGATCGTGTATTCTGCTGGCATAAAAGTCTCTTTTTGTCTTTAAGATGGAGTTCCTGTAGATGTGGAGGGTGCGTTTGTAGTCGAACAAGTTTGTGGAGTTGGGGAACTTACGCCATTCGCATTCTTTGTGTCTGAGGTCTTGTTTCATCTGCTTAAGTTCTGAGGAGAACCAGGGTTGTTTCTTCTTATGTGTCGAGTTGATTATTTTCACAGTTTTAGGGCATAGTTTATTCGCTATTGCCTCAGTGATATTGTGCCAGGATAGGAGGGCTGTATTGGGGGTGGAGGTGTCCAAGTTGGGAAGTTCTTTGGTAAGATGATCACTGAGCATGTCTGAGGTGCAGGTTTTCCTAAAGTGGATGGTGGTAAGGGGCTGGGGTGGCTTAGGGCTTCCTTGAGTCGTGAAGGTGGTTGAAATCATTGAGTGGTCTGACCAGGGAATGGGGGTACAGATCGGATCATTATTGTAAGATATGTTGGAATTGATGAAGATGAGGTCAAGAGTGTGTCCTGCTTTATGGGTAGGTTTATCAATGATTTGCTTGAAGCCCATAGCCCCAAGAGTGGTAAGGAGCGCTTCACAGTTGGGGGTGAGAGGAGAGGCATCTACATGGAGGTTGAAGTCCCCCATGATTACGGCTGGCGAGTCCATGTTGATGTGTTTAGCTATTGTTTCTATGAGGGGGGAAGCATCGGAGTCCAGTAATCCTGGAGGAGCATGTATTAGTAGAATTTGTAGGTGCTTAGATTTAAAAAGACCTAATTCAAGTTTGGTGCGTGTGGTGGTTTTGATTGGAAATGAGTTGAGTTTGAATTCCTTTTTGGTAGCTAAAAGAAGACCGCCTCCTCATTTCTTTTGTCTGGGGATCGAGATAATATCATAGA